>NW_009259707.1:5273360-5276964 GCF_000687185.1 Egretta garzetta | reverse complement strand
GGGGGGGATCACGGCCCAGCCCTGTCCCCGCCCTGGCAGGGCCCTTCGGCTGTAGTGGGGCTGAGGCAGGTTCAGGCCTCACCAGCCTGGCACCAGCAGGGATTTCTCCCACGGGAAAAGGGCCTGCTTGTTCCCCTGGCTCGCTGGAATACGGGAATAACACCCACCGGCTCCTCGCATGTGATTCTGCATTTTAATTAGCCAGGTTTCTAAAAGAAGTGCAACAGTGTTACCTGCTCTCCCCTGGTAACTTTTGAATCCAGTGGCCGTTTCAGCCCAGTTTCACGAAGGGATCTCGGCCTCAGCGATATGAAGCTTACAGGTTTCATTAGGAAGAGTAGCAGTGAGGTCAGAGCCCAAGGTAATTTCGTCACTGAGCTTTCTAGCACCAGCCAGCATGCTCCCGCGCCAAACCAGTCACAGCGTGTGAGGGCCCTCCTCCTTCCCCAGTTACAGCTCATAGCAGAACATTGGGGACACTGAAGTGTGTCTGTGAGAAGGCTGGGAAGAAGGAAAGACCAGTTGTGGGGGAAGACACAGGATATGTGGGGATCCTTGTATAGGAAAGTGGGTGTTATTGTGGTATGGGAAAGTAGAGGAAATAAGACACAAATCTTTAGGAAACCAGGCCTTACTAGGTGTACTACTTACAGAAAATTTGTTATTGAGTTACCTGTTCTAATTCTGTTACGTGCAGGTTTTTTTATCAATAGAAGATGGCCCCAGTCCTACAACTGTATCCACTTAGATAGATCTGTTAGGATCCCCCATTGATACTGGGCAAAAACTCCAGTTTGACTAGAAGCACATCGGTCTACCTGCATGGATTCAGTTTCAGGGATGAAGCCGTACATGTGTCTCACTGTAAGAAAAGTGCTCATGTGGAACCACCTTTTCTCCACCTGCATTGCCAGAACAGGGGAACGGTTGCCCTGTTCTGTGAAAAATGTTATCATTTCAAGTATTTTCACGCTCTGCGCTGTGTGATAAAACCAAGACATTTATGAGCATCCAAACTTTTCCCCACAGCTAGTTACATGCTGCTCAAGGTATCCAGGTAGGATAAGGAAAACTCAAGTTCAGGTCTCCCTAGGTCGGTTGACCATCAGCTGTTTTGGCCAGGATGTGGTTTCTTCATTTCACTTAGAAAAATACTGATAGGAAACCTCCTAAGCACCTTCATAAGAAACCCCCAAATATTTGGCTTTCACTCACTATTTTAATGAAACTCCTCTTCAAAATGTGGGTGTTCCTTGCCAGAGGGAAGCACTAACCAGAGTTTTAACCAGCTTTAACCTGTCAAATTTTAGAGACATGGTGGCTGGCCGCTTTCTGTCTGATTTTCATCAGCAATTATATTAACCTGGAAAAAAAAAAAGGTTCTGAAAAATACTTTGTTTAGAAAAGTTGTCTAAAATACATCCACTTCACTGGGCCAGCATTTTGCAGTTTTGCTGAGAAAGCCTCTGCCACCCTCAGTCCTTGCCAGTCTGGAGCAAACAAACTGTTAGGAGTACTGCGTGACTGGATGCGTGTATTATTTTTTCCTTACAGAGCTATTTCTCTAGGGGGCAGTTGTGGAGCAGAAAGGCAGAAAGACAAGTGGAATAGGGATTAATTTAGGTTAGCAAGAACAGCTTTAAAATGGTTAGTCAATGATTATATTTTATTTTTAAATAGAAGCTGACATATAAGCAAATTACAAGAGGAACCAACAATTATTTAGACCGGCATGCGGGGACGACTATTTTGTTTTGTGAAGTAAAGCTGAGGTAAGAGTTAACAGTGAAAAAGCCTGAAGTAGCCATATTATCAGCAAAGATTACATACAATTAGTTAAAATAGGCCAATATCGGTTTAAGAAGAAACAGAAAAAGGAAAGGAATTAATGTTAAAAAGAGGATAAAAATAGGAAGGTTTAGGAAAAGGGCCAGAAGTTAACAGGAGTAAATGATCTTCTCTGTCTTGTAAAGCCCTCATGTTGCGATGCATCTACACCAGCAGGCTCCTGAGCTGACTGAGAAACACCTTAGGTTATAGTAGCTGGAATGGGGACCGGGTCATATGCTTATTCCTTGGTAAATATTTACAGGGTGAAGCCTGGCTCAAAGCGTGCTGACTTCAAGTAAAAGCCTTCTTGCTGTCTTCACCGAGTTTGGAATCAAATCTGGGGTTGGGGAGAGAGGCACTGTTATGCACAGGCCTCAGTTCAATGGGACTACGGTCTTAGCTGGGGCACCTCAACGAGGTAAGCATTATTGCTGAGCAACCTTTTCACATAGAAATCCCACTTTCTGAGTCAAAATCTGCTCCGACTTACGGAAAATATGTCTGATGTAATCATAGAATCATAGAATCACTTTGGTTGGAAAAGACCTTTGAGATCATCGAGTCCAACCTTTAACCTAACCCTGCCATCCCACCACTAAAGCATGTCCCTAAGCACCTCATCTATCCTTCTTTTAAATACCTCCAGGGATGAGGACTCGACCACCTCTCTGGGCAGCCCATTCCAGAGCCTGACAACCCTTTCGGTGAAGAAGTTTTTCCTAATGTCTAGCCTAAACCTGCCCTGGCGCAACTTCAAACCATTCCCCCTTGTCCTATCGTCTGTTACCAGGACTTCAGCACAAAGGAATTTCCAGGTGAAATATGAAAGGCTCAGCGTCGTGCTACTTGCTGCCTGATATGGGAGACAACTGAGCGGTGGTTGTGGCTGCTGTGGCCTCCGAGGGCTGCTGTCAGGGATACAGAGTGACTCTGGGTCTCTTCTTGGCAGGAAAGGTACATAAAGCCACCGACAGAAGATCTCCCCCCACACTGATACTTCTGTGTGTTCCTTCTAGCCTCAGGCATTTCCCAGAGGGATCTTGGGCTGTGATAGTACGTAATAAACACAAGGGCCAAGACAGAGTCAAACCTTTGCTATTGCATAGGGAAAGGAGAAAACTTAGCATTGGCAATTCCACCGCTTGCTGCTGTGCTGGTCTGCGGGTCATTACGTTTAAGGGGAAAAGCACTGCCAATTGCTTGCGTCTACTGGAGCCACGCAGATCGCATAGTAAAAGGCGTCTCACCGCCCTCACCCCGTCTCCAAAGAGAGAGGCTCAATAACGCCAACAACCAGTCGCTGCTCTCTGATTTTCCATGTCAGTCACCGGCCTGCTGCTCTCGTGGCCGCAGTCCCCGCCAGGCAAAGAACCAACTGAGAATGGCGGCAGCGTGCCAGCTAACGGACAGAAAAAGTCCGGTAGGTACATCCTTCCGTCTCGCGCTGTAGTTCTCCTCGTTTGAGGAGCTCTGGGAAGAGCCACCCGTGTTGAATTCATGCCAGGTGGGGGACTCCCCGACTCAAGTTCCGTTTTTAGCAGTAAACGCAGAGGTGTTTTTTATTCAGGCAGCGCAGGGGTGAGAGTGGGGGATGTCGAATTCACCTCGGAAGTGTTGGCTGGGCTCTCCGGACCCTTTAATACCAACGGGTTCCGCCCTGTCATTCAGCAGTTAGACACAGCATATCCACCCTCATCCCCCCAGGTATTTTTGGCCGCGCAAGCCACGGGACGCTTGCGTCATTATCCCCAAACACACCCAACGCGACCACCCC
>NW_009259707.1:5245718-5272574 GCF_000687185.1 Egretta garzetta | reverse complement strand
GGTGACACCCCCCCCACCCCCCCAGCCGGTGAGGGATCAGCCAGGCAGCTGGAGGAAAAGGGGAGTAGGTTTTCGTACGCCTTTCGCAGGGCAGAGGTAATTACGAGAGACAGAGACGCATTTCACAACTCCTGCAATGCTGTAGTAACACGGCCTGCTGTAGCGATGCCCTAAATATTGGCGTGTAGAAGCCGCAGGATTATTGCAGTAGTTTCCTGACCAAGCACTATTGTTTCATGGTAACCAGCGAAACCGCTATTGTAAAATCTGATCTGCAGCGTTTCGATCTAGCGTTAACACCTTATGTGAGGCCTATTGCTACGTACACACACTTTTTAACCATGATGCCGATTTTCCTTCGCTCCTAAAACACAATGCAGTCAGATATTTTTAGATGGAATATATGTTTTATTACAATCATGATTAATTAGGTCTGCCAAGCAGAGCTGCTCTTGCTCTTTCAAGAGTGAAAGAAGCTAAGGAAGATTTCTAGCCAGGGATAGAAATCCCTGTCTCTCTTGCATGATTTTTAAACATCACTGGAAAAAAACCCAAACCTCTGCAGGATAATCTACACTTGCAAACAATCTTTTTTTCTTTTTCTGAACATGTCACTAGGAACAGTTCAGAAAGGATAAAACAACTTCAGATCAAAAGTTGGAGAGAGCAGCAGTCTATGTTTGGGCCTGGCATTAGGGGAAATGGCTGTGGGGCTCTTTGCACAGAAGGCACTCTCAAGACAAGAACAAAGATTGAGGTAAAAAATTGTGGGAAGCAAAACAATTATGAAAAACAGACAAACTTGGAAAGGCTGTTGGAAGGAATCAGAGCCAAGATTTAACTCCAGGCATTTTTCTGATGGTGGAGGAATATGGCTGTTACATTACTGCTGCAGTCCACAAGACCGGTGGTTGAAGCAAAAGGTGTCACCAATGGATACTTCACCTGTGTCTTCAAACTGCGTGACTGAGAAGACCAAAAATGCTGGCACGTGAGCCTGTTCTGATGGCTTTATTTTACCAACTTACTTTACTCCCCAGTAGTCATTTTGGAGTGGTGCGAAAGTGGCTGGAATGGACCAATGCATCAGGCCTATATTTAGCACAAAGTGTGGATTTACTGAAGAGTCTAAAGAACCCTCGGTCCTCTCCTCCTCTTGCTCGTTACCACTGGCCAGTGCAGATTCTGTGGTCACAGCTGAATGGTGAAGAGTCCTCCCCCAGTCGTACGTCAGGGCTGCATCTGCCCTTGGAACTGCAAAGACTACATAAAAATAAGTTTTACGTTGGCTAATTTTGTGCTGAAGCAGTCTAGGACACTGCAGTGGAACTTATTTTAGATGAAAATTGCACATCTGCAAAGATTTCTACATCATTCTGATAGGGCTCTGGCATCTCCATTTCAGCAGCTCCCTCAATGCAAAATTGGTTTTGTGAAGAGCAAATATACATGAGTGGATTGCCACCTGCAGCCCCGTTTTTGATGAATTCCAAACCATGACTCAGTACTCAAAAGATATTGTTGGGTAATAATATACTATCTATCTATAGATATAATATAATGGGTGCCTTTATGCTGTTGGCCTTTTCATAGTCTTCCTAGGCTAATATTCAGTTATTGATTGTAAGTTCTGCGTCTCCACTTCAAAGAGAAGTTGAGATGGAGTCCTTGATTTCAGTTGCTGTGTTTCTTATTATAGTTTCTTCGTCGTTTCCAACTGAGCCTGGAGCGTTGTTGGACACACATTCTTACTGAGTTTTGCCAAAAGCGGGTGCTTGCTACAACACAGGACGGTCTATTCAAAACAACAAAGTCACTGTTAGGCAACTGGAAAATAACCCCAAACCAACAACAAAACACTAGGTAGGCATATTGGATTGCTATAATAAAGCTGTGCCTCCCACCTAACTCCCCAGTTTCTCTACATTCAGAAACGTGGATCTCATTTCCCAGCAACCAAGCAGATGGACTCCTTGCTGACTGCAGGACTTTGCAGACCCTTGTTGGCCTGTTTGCAGGTTGCATGGCAGGAGAGTTCTTACCCTTTGAAATGTTAGTTCTGTCCTGTAAACTCCAGGTAGTCTGTGTTATGGCAGGGGAAGGATTTTTCTGTTACAAGGTCAGTTGCCCCCAGTTCTTTTTTTCCCTTTTTCTACTTGGAGTCAGTGTCTTCCTTCTCCTCAGAATTGTTTGTGATCTCAGTTATATGGAAATCCATACATTTTACTTCAATTCTGTGCTGCCAAGGGCTTGGGTTTTTTTGCATTGTGGTCAGGGATTTAATGGGTGCCATTGGCAGCAAGGCTTACATGTTCTCTCTGCTGGGGTTCCTTATTAAGCCATAGAAGAGCTTGGATTTTTAGTGGTGGAAAATAGTCAATACATTTGTTCTGTTTCTCAGGGTTCAAGGTACCTGAATAATGGTGAGTGCCATATCTGAAAAACAAGTTAGAGAGATTCTACTGCAACTTCCAGTTAACAGCCAGGAAGGATCCTGGGGTAATTTGGAAGACAGAGCTGTGTTCTGGCATATTTTTGCATGATATGTCTTGTGGCGTCTCCAAGAATGCAAGTGTTGAAAAATGGCATTGACATCAGTGAAGTGGATGCAGTGGATTTAGTGAATGCTGACACAGAAGATGCAATTGGAACCAGAAATGAAGGATTGAATCGATTTCTTCTAATTTAGATACCTACAGCTGAGCTAGCCTTGAATGTACCTGTCTCCACTGACTATAAAGAGACCCTAGGGTGATGAGCTCATATGTAAAGGTCTATGCTCTGGAATGTTTGGTGTTAACTAAGATGAATCTGACTCATAAAAGTCAGTTTCTTATATTCATCTCACCTTTCTGCCATGCATCACAGTCTTCTTACATGAAGTCAGATTACGGGCTACAGAATCAGAACCTGCCTGTTTTATTTGCAAAAGGTGCAGGAAAAGAAAGGGGCAGGGAGAAAAGGAACAATTGAATAAGGCAAAGCAAATGTCTTTGCTACAAATCCAAGTATCATACAATGGCTACTTGGGAAGTGTGCTGCGGGAGAAATCAATGAGTCTGAAATGAGAAGAACTTGGTAAGTAAGGCAGCGTCTTCAAACTCAACTCTGTGAGCCCCGCAAGTCTCAATGCATCAAAGATGCATTAAGGGTAACAGGGACCACTTTATCCTTTGGCTGTCCTGTGCTACTGGGAAAGCCACTGACAGCTCCTGAGAAAGCAGTCCCTTGAACTGGTGTGGTCAACTCTGGCTCTCTTCCCAGTGTGGAGTCCCAGAGGGAGAATTGCCACAACGCTTAAGGAAGGGATAGACAAGTAGAGTGTGGATGGTAACATGGGGAAAAGAGGACAGCATGTCAGCAGGATGAAATGGCATGAATGTTACAACTGACCTAGTAGTAGAAAGTAGTAGAAAAGAAAAAAGCGCATGCTGAGGCTGGAGGTAGGAAAAGATCTGGAGGATGTTTGTGAGCCAAAGGAAGAGACTGATCAGTACAGGGTTTGGGTTTTTTTTTTGCATGTAGGTAGAGGCCTCTGCAGTGCTCTTGGAGAGAATTTCAATTGCTTTGGATAATGAGATAGGGCAAATCATACTTTCATTGAGGGAACATTTTTGCAAGATTCCTGTCTTTCACTGGATACGAATTTGCCAGAAGGGAAAGCAAGACAGAAGTGCCAGGCTGTGTCTAAATGCTGTGGTAGAGGAGGTTTTCAAAAGTTCCAGTGAATCGAATAATATTACAGATGCATGCTCAAATCACACTCCTGAATTCCAGGCAGTTCTATGAGGCTGCATGCTGCACAAATTATACAGCTATGATGTACAAGATCAGGTCTAAAACGGATTGCGGGAGTTTTATTGTTAAAAAAGGCTGAATTTTGGCTCTGTCTGTTCTCCCGGAATGCAAACTCTTCAGACATGACACTAAGTGAAATTTTCCTTGGAGCTTCATTCTGTTCTTAAAGACCTGAGATTAAGTGGAGGACTATGAAAAATCTTTCCACTCATGCCTGTGATGAATTCCTCTGGCTTACATGTTAATAAAGAGTAACAGAATGCTGCCATGAATAAGCAAAATTCTTTTTTCCTACTACTCTGTCCTGTCCTAGCAGAACAGGGGATATGAGCATAGCATGGAGCGAATGCTGATTTTTCCATGCTCAGATAGAGGCAAAAATTGTTTTTCAGAAATGCTGAGCACCTAGAACTCCACCTGATTTTAAGTGTGTGGAAAGTTTGGGATAAAATGTAGTATCTCCCATCACAGCTATAGCCAAGGACGAGTTAGTTAGGCTGAGTATGCTGGTTTCTTGCCCGAGAAAGGCATAGCACAAGTTATTTCCTCTGACGTTCGTAGCTTATTAAAGATTTATCCATGTTTTGCGCTCCTAACTCAAATCACCGTGTAAAACACTATAAATGGGAGCAGCAGATGTGGTTCGAAATCGGGCCCAGCCTATCTGAACTTGGCATTCAGAAAAGTCAATGCACTTAAAAGAAAAAATAGCTGGTTTTACATGTGGACCATAAACTAGCTGCAAAATCTTAACTTTCTGAACTGACCACTCTGTGGTCATTTTCCACATAAATGAATGATGAGGAAGTTTGCAAGAAAATGCACAGGTTGTCTAGTTCTTCTCTTACCTGAATGTATCTTGGATAGGCAACTGATAATGCCCCAAGCGCGTGCAGTGCTCTCAAGGGAAAACTGGAAAAGATCATCCAAAAGATTGCTCACTCTGTGTGATCTGAGACAATTTTTTCCTTAAATGACAAACAAAATAAGGCGATGGCAATAGACCAGCAAGTCCGGCTTGCTGTTGCTAAGACAGAAAAGAGTTTCCGAGAGAATGCCATGTGGCACATGCATCAGCACAGCATAAGGCTTGCCCATAACCCTGCTTTAAAAGCATCAGCGCTTAGCCCGCACTATGCTGATGCTCAGGGCTGGGAAAAGAGTGTGTGTCCCCAGCTGACCCCTGCTTCTTCTGCATACATCTGGCCTTCCACACATGGGACATTTCCTGAGGGGATTCAGAACAAATGCTTGGTGCTGGATTTTCAGAAATTGCACTGTTGGGCTGAGATGAAATTTATATTTTTGCCTTTGGGGCCATAGCAGTGCTGGTTTCTATATGGACGAAGTCCCATTTTGCTTCCACGTTCCTTTTCCCTTTTTTTCTTTCCCCATGTGCAGACACTCACACACACAAACAGGACACAGTGCAAGGAGTGCTGGAACATGTCCAGAGGAGGGCAATGAAGCTGGTGAGGAGTCTGGAGCACAAGTCTGATGAGGAGACGCTGAGGGAACTGGAGTTGTTCAGCCTGGAGAAGAGGAGGCTGAGGGGAGAACTTATCGTCCTCTACAACTGCCTGACAGGAGGCTGTAGCGAGGTGGGGGTCGACCTCTTCTCCCTGGTAACGGGTGATAGGATGAGGGGAAATGGTCTGAAGTTCTGCCAGGGCAGGTTTAGGTTGGACATTAGGAAAAATTTTTTCACCGAAAGGGTTGTCAGGCACTGGAATGGGCTGCCCAGGGAAGTGGTCGAGTCCTGATCCCTGGAGGTATTTAAAAGCTGGGCAGACGAGGTGCTTAGGGACATGGTTTAGTGGTGGGAGGCAGGGTTAGGTTAACGGTTGGACTTGATGATCTTAAAGGTCTTTTCCAACCTAAACAATTCTATGATTCTATGAGGAGATGTGGCATGTGCCTCTCCTTCCAGTACTAGTAGTGAGAGCTGTGAGGTGGGGAGTGGGGTACATGCTGTATCTTGGGGTGGACACACTAGGTGGGGTCTCTGGAAGCTTGCAGCAGCCCATCTGCAATCTTTGGGATCCCTGGCATAAGACACCGCCTTGCACCGTCCTCCAGGGCAGGGCCTGGGCTTAAAGCCATCCTTTATCTCAAGCAGCTTGAAGCATATGTGAGCCTAATTTTTGCCAGAGCTAACCCTTCTTTCCTATATGAATGCAGCAAGTGGCAAATGCAGGCGGGATGCTCTGCCCGAGGTGTGAGAAGATCCTGTGGATTCCTGTGTCACTGCTCCTGTGCCTCAGCTGAGCTCTGTGCATGTGAAATCTCTGCTGGTTGGATGGTAAAACTGGAAGCACAGAGAAGCGATAAGGAACAATGCAAGCGGATTCAAAAGGGATTTGGATCATTTAGTTGATGAGCCAGCAGATGGCAAATGCTGCTTGGTATAGAAAATGAAAAGTAATTAGTCTGGGAACAAAGAGCAAATGTAGGGAATGGGTGTTACATCCAGCACGCTGATCAGAGAGAGAAAGGGGTTACTGTGGGAAAAAAAATCATAGAAACCGTCACTTCAGTGCACAGCTGCAATAAAAAAAGGCAAACAAGACACTAGACCGCTGGAACAGTGAGCTATAATGCACCATGGAAGAGGCAATACGGTCCTCTGGAAGATGGTTATTAGGCCCCTCCAGAATACTGCATGGAGCATGGGTCACTGTCTCAGGAAGGTTATGTTTGGAGAAAGGTGCATTATAAAGCAACTAAACTCTAATGGTTTTGATGATTTCCATCCTGAGGCGAAGTTAAGAGGCTCATTCTGAGGGGTCAAAGAGACCTTAAAGAGATTTTAAAATTATAGTAATGATCGGTACAGTTACTAGAGAATACTCATAGTGCTACAAGAATATAAAAATTAAAGAAGTGGTACTGAGCAGAGAGGAGAAACTTCACAAATTGCTGCCCAGAAAAAAAGACAGTTACCTTCTAACTTCATTGAATTAGCTAAGGGTGAATACAGCTTCAGGAACATGTAACTCGGACAAGTGAGTGGTGCACAATTACAGCACATGGAACTGTCCTGTGGAACAAGCAGGAGGATGGTAAAGACCCAGGTGAAAACAGCAAAAACGGTTTAGGGGAAGAATCCCTCCCCAGTGTTTCAGGGTTTGTTTTCATTTGGATTTAGTTTGTGCAGGTTCCTAAACTGTATCTGTCTGCTAATAGAAAGATCAACCTTTGCGCACAAGCCATAATGAATGTGGGTTCCCCCAACCTACATTCAAAGAGGAGAAAAGGGAGGGGGGAAGGTAAACGTTGCCCTGCCCTCTGGATCCTGCTCAGGACCATGCCGTGTGAAAATAAGCTAGCTTCAGGTCTAGCTAAGACAGAGTAAAGTTGTTGGGCTGCTGCTTATGAGAAGATGGGAGAGCAACAGACTTGGAAGCATGCGTACCTGCAAAAGGGGATGTATGTATTTAAGCTGCATATAGGTCGGTTTCAGGCACCTAAGCCTACCAGAACTATGCAGAAAATCTGTGCCTGGTTGTGTAGGCATCAGAGACGTACTTGAAATAAATTCACTGACATGTGCTGTGGTGCAGATACAGAACTGCTGCCACTGCAGCTGAGCTGAGCTGGATGGAGCCCACATCTCCTGCTCAGCCCTGAGGTCCTGAAGCTGGTAGATACGGTTTAGAGCATATGGATTAACTATATGGACCATGGCAGAAAGCCTGGGCTCCTTTCATTTAGCGCCATGGCCGGAGAGGACAGTAAAGCGCTTCTGTTAGAAAAGGTTAGTTCTTAGGGGTGTGTCGTCAGGAAATAGGAGGTTCACATGCATAAGCCTCCTCACAGAGAGCGACTTGCTGTGGATTAAGCTTAGGTTGTGATTGAGCTTTGCCCTTTCTGTAAAAGGGAATGCAAGACAGTGAAAAGGAGCAGGCAAGACTGAGCTTGACTCTGGGGTGAGGTGAGGAAGGTAGCGAACTCTGTCACTCCATGTCTACGTGGCTGCAGCTCCACAGCTGTAGCCACCCTGTGTTACAGAAAATTGTGTTGTGATAAAAATGCCTTGTGCTGATTTACTACAGGTGGTGCCATAGCCGTATCACTAGTGGAAAAATGCAGGTTTGAATTTGCTGACATTGTTGCAGCGAGACAAAGCTTTTCAGTGCCTCTGAAGCTGCTGTGGAAGTGGGAACACAGAAATTGTGTAGTTCATGTAGATCGATGATCCAGCCTTAAAGGGACCAGCATCAACTGCTTGCAAAGAAGATAGAAGGACCTCAGAGAAAGATGTGTGATAATCTGTCCCTGTAGAAACCTAATTTTAATTCTCCCGTAGTCGGGTACTGGCTTAAACTCTGAAAGCCTGTCTTTATACTTCTTCCAAAGTTTAGCATAATTGTTCTGACTGGATATTCCTGTGATCCGTATAGCCGTCCAATCCTTCTTTGAATCCTGCATGGTTCTTGACCTCAGTGCTTCCTGTGGTGATATCTTCCACTGTCCAATTACACATTATGTGAAAGAGAATTTCCTTTGATCAGCTTTGAATACATCAGCTCTTCATTTCATTGAATGTTCCTTTATTCTTGTGTTATGCAGCAAGGTAAAGAGAAGTGTCAGATACTTCTTCTCTAGAGTATTGGGTATTTTATCTTACTGTGTCCCTTCTTATCTGTCTCCTTTCTGAGACAGACAAATCTCATTCTTTTCAATCTCTTCCTGTGATAGTCTCTGCCTGTGCCTTCACTCCCCACTTGCTTATTCTCATTCTTACTCTCTGACCTCCACTTGTTTCTGCAGGATCTTTTAGAGCTTGGGGAGGGGCATGGACAGTATGCTAGGGGAAAATTCAACACTGATTGGTATAAAGGGAGAAGATTTTCTGCATTATTCACCATCTCATTCACTGAGTAGCCGAACATCTTGTTAGCTGTTTGCATTGCAGCTGTACCCTGAGCAGATGTCTTTGCTGAGCTGTCTGTAATGTTTTTTAGGCAGTTGGTGCTGAGCTCATCACCTCAGACCTTAATTACTGTAACCAGCTCCTCTCTGGCATCTCTAACATTCACGCTGTCTCACTTCATTTGGCAGATATCTTGCTACCCAGGAAGTCTGCATTATCCAGTAACCTGACCTTATCTCACCTTCCTGAATCCTTTTTTCTATCATGTCAAGAAGAAAGGCCTTACCCTAATTTTAAAAAGGCCTTTTAAATGCTGAATTTTGCTATCTGTCTGCTTTTATGCCATCCTCAAGCTATTCATGGCTTCATTTTCATGTATTAGTAGTTTTGACGTGCTTTGCCCACAGTCTCCATGGTAAGAGCTTTTCTGTGCCAATCTCCAAGATTTCTTATTATTGCCAATTTGTAGTCATTCAGATCATCCTTAAAGTCTGGTTTTCTGGTAATAGCTCCAAGACACAGTGAAGGGTGATAATGCAGGGTCATCTGGAATTCCATAGTATGCCTATAAGACCAGATGTATCCCCTTCCAACCCACTCAGCCTAGGTTGATACATGGAGTAGTAACACAAGCAAAGCCGATTTGTGCCTTCTGTGTCGAAAGAGCCACAACTACTTCACCACAGATATGTTTGCCTGTATGTACTCAGTACTCTGATGGTGAGGCACTCCCATTTTCTGGCTATGCTTCCTTGCTCACGTGGATTGCTCCTTGGAAAGTCGCAAATAATTCATGTAGGATTAGACAGTGACTTCCAGGGCTGTCAGGGGAGCCAGGCACTCAAACGCATCTTAGTTACACAGAATATCCCACTCCCCATCCCATTATGACTCACTGCGGAAAGCATTCTTGGAGTTTTTGAGCTGAAGGCGTCTCTCCTGTGCAGCTCTTGGGGGCTGTGTTTTTTGTATAGGAGCCCTGTTTGCAAAGTCCTGTCTTCTAGAACTAAAAACCCAAACACTCTTGAAGCAGAAAAAGGAATTGGCTTTCAAGTGTTCCTTGTTTCTTGAGCCTACTTCATACCATAGTGCTGTTTTGCTGTGTTGGCTAGATAAACCAAGGTGTCTTTCATGTTAGTATGTAATATTGGAAATGAGTAAATTCTCAAAGGTAGGAAGTTGGGAGTGAATTGGAAGCTGACTGAGTGACGTTGAGGAGGTACGTGAAGAATGTTACCTGGCAAAGTGCCACCGAGAGGATTTAGTGCTGAGGTTGTGGTAATGTTGTGCTGAAATCCACAAAGCATTTGTTTCTGCAGCCTTACTTGAAAAGGAGATTATCAGGATCTGTCCAGTTAATTTTAGAGAGGGAAACTAGGATGGTGAACAATTTGCAACACTACTTAAAATTAGGAACACAGCGGTTAGTGCAGTCTTTTTATTACTTTAATAAATGCAATGTAATCTGAATGTCATCTCTTCATTATGAGCCAGTTGTGCCTGACCCACATGTTTTAAATTGGCACTTGTCAGGCAAATGGAAAGGTGAATGGAATAGCTGAGCTGAAGAAGCAAACCCAGTTGGGTCACTTCTGTTTCTTTAGTGTAAAATTTTCAGGACACACACACAATAAAGGTATAATCAAAAGTGAATTTTGGATGGCTTTCAGGGTTCCAATTGCCTTCCATCTTCTCAAAGCACCTATTTATGCTTTTTCGGGAGCTTTATGAAAGCATGTGAAGTGGGTGTCAATTTACCCCTGTCTTATGCTTGGAGACAGACAATGTAGCTTTGTCCTCCTCTTGTGGCTTTGTCTGAATGACAATGAGGAGTTTTGTGAGACTGACCTAAAGCAGCAAGACAAGACAAAGTATTTTTTTTCTGTACACCTCATTCACTGAGTTTAAGCTTAAATCCTCCACTCTTGAACTGTTTTAACTCAAACAACTTAATGCACATCAGAGGATACCTTACCTTGTTTTGATTAGAAACTATTAGCTCAAGCTAGATAACAGGACCTAAGCCTAGATCCTTAAATCCCTCCCTACTCAAAATTTATGTTCTGATGAAGCAAGAACAAATTATGTCTGCTCCATCTAAACTTTTTTGAGGCTTTTACTCCATGCAGCATCACAAAGAGAGCTATAAAAACCAGTCCACTGAGTCCAGACTGGCCAGGTTGCAGCCACTTGCCAAAACAGGTGATGCCTTGTTTATTGTTTTGTGTCCTTGAAGTTTGAAGAATGTCTATCACTCTTAACTTCCTCTCTTTTCAGTTTATCAGTGATTTTAGGATGCCAGTAAGAACTACTCTATTGATCACATCAAAGGACCATTTAGCCTAATGATTTTTTTTTCTGACTGCTGCCAGTGTGGGATGTGCGAGAACCGAGGTAAGGATGGAGCACGCGTGAGGTATGTGTCCCAGGCCCTGGGCAGAGGGTGCCCTGCGGCTGGTGCTGGGACTTTGGAGCCTGTCTTGGGAGCAGATCAGGAACCAGGCTTCTCTCAGGAGCTTTCCGTGGCTGTTAAGGCTTGAATGATCACTGTTTTTCTCCCATCCTGTCATTTTGAGTCTTGCATCCTGGGCTGCACAGCTTCAGTCAGAACAGTCACATGTGCTGGTTGCAACGTGCAGCTTGGAGTAGGGTCTCTTCCTGAGAGAGGGCCCATTTATGTTAAGAAAGGCTTGCTGCCAGGTTGTAGCAAATAAGCTGCTGTATTGATCTGCAAAAAACCCCCCCAAAACCTGGAACTATTTCCTCCTGGCTCACTCGTTTCCTAAAAGGTTTGCTCAGTACCCTGAGGAATGCCTGTAGGAGCATACTTTGCCTAGATCCATCTGGGTGGACAGGCTTGTCTGTGGCCCTGCACCAGGTGCTTTAGGAGGGACTGGAGTTTATCGCCCTGCTCAGGCACTGCCACTTGCCAGGATACAGGAGCTCTTTCCTCAAGTGAAGTTTTTTCATTGTTCATTCAAGTCATCCAGATCCACATAGTGCACAGGGTGGCCTTGTGCCTGATACAGGGTTTTGTACTCCCTTTGGGGCCAGGCACATAAAACAATGTGTCTTGTTGCAATGCCTAAACCCTTAACTAGCCATAGCTGCAAAAGCTTGCTTTTAGTACTTTTTGAGAAACATGCTAGCCGTGAGAGGCCTGGGGATATCTCCCAAGGCAATCTTCCAAAGATGTGTACCCTCTCCCAAATGGATATACTCCTTGTTCTTAGCATCCACTCTTTCTGCTTTACGTGAAGGGATTTGTAAATCATAAGTTGTCCATAGCACTGTAGGGCTGAGAAATTCCTTTCTGGGGAACAGGAAAAAAAAAAAAAAAAGACAGACCCGCATCTGTGGGATTGGGTTCTCCATTATTTTATACTACATGTATGCATACGTGCTATCAAGTCATAGTTCTTGACGTATGTAACCTTAGCTTCTTATAGCTGATGTGTAATACTGGATGACTACAGAAGACAAAATCAGTAGAAACTCACACTGTCAGGAGTTGCATAGATGGTCCTAGGAGACACTATAATAGTACATCTCTACTGATTTGTAATTTGTTATATTACAGGAGATTTCAAGTTAATAATCCCTATCCAGACAGTTGGGCACCCAGGGTTTCATTTTAAGAAACAGCCGCACATGCTGCTGGTTCCTGTTCTTACATTAAAGAAAACATTAAGAGCGACATTATTAAGAATGTGAGCTTGACGCAAATGTGAAAGGACCACGACAGGGTCTGCATTTCAGCAGTACTTGTTGCGATGTTTCCTTTTGTGTTTTGTCTGTGGGCTTGCATGTCTAGTGAACAAGGTCACAGCCTGTTTTATTTCAGAATAGCAAATGCTACCGTCTATACATACTTTCCTCAAATTAAGAGCAGAAAATCCCCTAAAATGCAAAGCTTCCCGGTAATTTTTTTGCCCTTTCTTTCAGTACACATATTCCATCTTCAGGTTTTGAGTTGTCTTTTTTTCTGTTTGGCTTTGCCGTCAGCTTTAACACCATTCAAAGTGAAGCCCTGGGGCAGAGTTTTTAGCAAATAGCACTCTAAGAGCTGCAGTAAATTCTTCATTACTTGGTGTCTTTAAATCAAGATCGGGTGGCTTAATAAAAGGTTAGGCTTCTCTTCATTGAGTTATTAGCCTTTGATAAAGGAATCCCTTGATGAAATGTTATGGACTGTGTTTTCCTGGGAAGTGAGACTAGATCATCGTAATGGGCCCTCCAGGTCTTCAGCTCAGTGGTGCCTGATTTCTTTCCTGACCTTGAATTCCGCTGAGAAGAGGAGGCTTTCAAGGAACAAGTCAGGAAGTCAAATTCTGCATGAATATTTTGCAGGATTACCAGAAAACCGCTGAGGCATGCAGGGAGAGAGGCAATGCTGGAGCAAGCAGGTCCAGCCTGGCAGAAGTTAATGGAGCTGTGTGTGGTGTGTGGGGCTGAACCAGCACTGGTGCTGGAGGTGGCAGAAGTGGGCTCATGCTGATCCTCGGTGTTCTCAGAAGCACAGCTACACATAACCGTCCCACTAGGGGGGGACAATCTTTTTAGCAGGACCGGTTGTGACAGGACAAGGGGTAATGGTTTTAAACTGAAACAGGGTAGATTCAGACTGGATATAAGGAAGAAGTTCTTTACAATGAGGGTGGTGAAACACTGGCACGGGTTGCCCAGAGAGGTGGTGGAGGCCCCATCCCTGGCAACATTCAAGGCCAGGCTGGATGGGGCTCTGAGCAACCTGATCCAGTTGAAGATGTCCCTGCTCACTGCAGGGGGGTTGGACTGGGTGACCTCTAAAGGTCCCTTCCAACCCAAACCATTATGTGATTCTATGATTCTATGATTCTAGTGCATGGCACTTCAGCTCCTCAGCCCCCGCAGGCAATTCCTGGGGAAGCTGTCTCTGTCCTTCAGTGACGGCGGTGCCTGGGGAGACCATTTGTTGCCTGTTCTCCTGCCCCAACAGGAGACTCCTGGCAGTGACAGGGAGCAGCAATGTCTGGTGTCGGCCCATCGTGTATCATTGCATGTCACAAGTGAGAGCTTGTTCCTGAAATAAATTCCCCGCCCTCAGTAGCAAAAGCTCTCCATTTGTGTGCTTCCATATGTGATGGTTGCAGTCCATAAAAGGCACGTGTTCCTGTATGGTGGGGAGCCACAAAAGCACAGACCGTTTTTTGGGAAGCTCATTTCTTCTGGCCTGCCTCCAAGATGTTCAGCCAGTTCCTTCCCTGGCTGTCAGACGCTACTTGGGGAAACATGATTTCCCCAGTAAGAAGCAGAAAAACATCCAAGCCCCGACTCCCCAGGTATTGATCAAGCAGAAAAGAACCACCAGAAGCTACCACTTGCAAAATGGTCATGTTAAACCAACAGCATTTAGGTTTGGGCCCAAAAAAGCATCCTGGAATAAATACTTCTGATACATGGCAATCCTATGTGGCAAGAAGCTGTATGAATCGGGAAATAATTGGTGAAAAATATGTGTGGGCATGTGTGAACAGGGAAAGGCAGGATGGAGAGTGACTTGGTACTTGTATTTCTTGTGGTTTTATCATAATACTGGCCTATAAATTGTGAACTGCTGCTCTGCAGCTGCTGAGGTCACGGCTCTCTTGGCACTACTTACAGACATTCGTGGGCTTAAGGTACAGGGGCTTGTCTTCTAAATGTAAATAAAGAAAAGTTTGGATTGGCTATGTACTCATCCAGTGCCTCACTAAAAAGTAGCGGTGACTCCGTTCTCCTTTCCCCACAGAGCTGCCTCTTTTGCCTATTTGGCTCTGTCAGACAGCCCAGTTAAATCCAGTGCCTTGTTAATGAGATCTGCGTTGATGAACGAGCCTTTCCTCCTTCCTTGCATGGTTTCAGATGAGCTCACCCGTGAAGGAAGCATGGAGAAGGGTAGGTGGCTGAGGCAGGAGCACAGGCGGCTGTGAGGGGACCCGAAAGCCGTAACACAAAACCAGGCAATTTTTTCCCTCAGAAAAAGGTTTAAGAAAGAGACAGATGAGGCGTAATTGAGACAGAAGGATGTTGATTTCATGGTTTATTGTCACATTAAAAAAGTAATCTTACTGATGAATTAATATTTGCTTTTTAATATAAAAGTGCTTATTCTTACAAATCCTTAAGGCTCATTCTGTTACATTACAGTAGGATTTTTCACCATCCCAGAAACTGTGCTACATGAGTTTTATATGAACTGTGGACATAGCAAAATCTCCAAACAGTAAAACAAGTCATTAGTAATTTCATTGCCTTCGTATGCATGAACCTGTTTAATTGTGTAACATAATTTAACACAAAAACAAACAAAAGCAAAATTTTCTCGTATTTTCTAGTTGGACTCGGAACTGATCCCCAAAAGATTTCTATTTTGCTTGAGCAAATGGAACAAATACAATTGGGTTTGAATCTCAATTTTTTACTCGTACAGCAAAAAGGAAGGAGTGAAAACAGAGGAGCGTTACAGATGTAGCCTTTACCCTATGTTTCTTACTAAGGAGAAAAGGGATGACTACCAAGCACAAGTACTGTTCACACGTGATACATTTATTTTTGTAATGTTTCTATGTTGTACTTTTACTTAGGTAAAGCTCCCACTGAAGCCGATGTGAGTTTTGCCTGAGGGAGGAATAAGACTAGGGGTCTCACAGGGAACACTTTAGATTAAGTAGGTTTGGGGTTTTTTTGTCTCACAATGGAAGAATGAAATAGGTGAAAGTTGCTAAAGCTCTTGTTTGTGTTGGTCACAAGTGGAATGTGATTTCTGGCATACACTCTGATACACAGATAAGAGTATACCGTCTTTATTTTTAATCACAATCAGAGCTGTATTAGTTGGATGGGCAGTGAATTTGCTATTTCTACTTAAATTTTAGATATCTATTTACTGTAAAGACCAATTTTTTTTTTTTCAATAATTGGGTCAAAATGCAGTAACTAAAAAAATACCTAATGCAAAAGATAAAAAATAATTTAAAGCATTCTTGAGCAAGGGGGGAAATGCTAACTGATCTAATAAATAAGGCAGTTAAAAGCATTTGTGGCTGCTACCGTGAGATATGTACATACTTTATAGCATAAATTACTGTACAGAACACTCCAATTCTTAACCTGTGTAAACAATATTGCCTGCTGTATGGGGACATATTGTGGGATGATGCTCATTTGGAAAGATAAACCGCTATAGCTTTGGCTGGGTGGGGGAGGCCTCAGGTAGCAGACCCTCAGAGAGAAACATGAGCGATGTTTTATGAGCTGCGGATGAAGCCATCCTGACTCGAGTAATTTTACAAAGAATCTGCTGACGTTTGTTGTCATCAACGAAGTATGGAAATGAATCTCCGCGATTAGTTACCAAAGTAGTTCTGGTCCTAAGCAGATCTTGGCGTACCTCACCTGGCCAGGGACCCTTGCTCAGAAGTTTGCTGTGTGAAAAGGGCAGGTGGGGAAGAGTCATGATGTGGCAGAATCCCACCGTGCACCGTCCGCATTGCCAGCGTGCCTGTCGGGAGGACGGTCGGTGGCTGGACCCCGTGCCAGGACAGCTGTGCCGCCTTTTCAGCCACGTGCCGCGTGGGAAATGGGGAGGGAATTAGGACTGCCGTGACTATTGCAACTGGCTGGAGAAGTAATGACCCATTTAAGCATTCTGTTATTTTGGCCACCCTGTACTGTCTTCCCCACCCGTTTGTTTCCCTTGCCCACCCACGGCATGGTTTGATTTTGGCTTCTGCATGGTGGCATCTGTGTGGAAGAGAGTCCCTGTACGATGCCTCCCGCAACATGGCCCTGGTCAGTGGACACCACCGCAGGCCAGTTTTCCATTAACAATATGCCCACGAAGGCAGGGAGTTGCCGTAAGCAAAGTGTGTCTGTGTAGACCAGTTATCGTATCCGTCTGCCGCTGCCAGCACGGAGTGATGTCCCTGTGCAGGAGGACCAGGGGAGAACCCTGGGCTGCCTGGAGAACAGCTTTCACACCGCCCGGCTCCTCTGCCTCGGCTCCCACCCCTGCTGCTGCCATCCATCCGTGGAAGGAGGCAGCCTACCAATGGCACTGCAAGCACACCTTAATCCGGTGGCTCCAAAGCTCTCAACACGCTGCCGCTCTTTCTGCCTCCACCGACAGTGAGGGATGCTGCCTGGCCAAGCCCTCGGAGCTGCACTGGGACTGCTGGTCTGCAGGCAGGCCACAAGCTTTCGGTGGCCCTGGTGGCCTAAAGGCTGTTCATCATGGATAAAAGTTGCCATTTTCACATAATGAATTGAAAAATGCTGTTGAATTTCCATAAAAAAGAGTAATATTGGACTCACGTGGGCTCACAGCCAATCTTATCTCTTTTGCCATCTACAGAAAGACTCCTGTTTAAAGGAAGCCAGCTCTACTTCCAGACAACATACAGAAAAAGTGCCTTCAAGTGTTTACTAAACCATGAAATATATTTTCTTGATATTTCAGTAATCTTAATAGAAGAAAGGTGCACGTTCAGTTCTCGAGGAGCTACTTACTTATTTGGATTTGGGCCCAGTGAATTAGAGAGTGGCCAAGGGATAGTTCAAGTCTAAAAGATACCCTTTAAACAACTCAGAAATAAATGTGTGTACTGCATACCTATTTTCCTGCATATCTGCTCCCTCCCAAAGTGATCTCAGCCACATCCTGCATCAGTGCATCCCAAAATATTTTACCAATTTCAGCAGGCACTCTCGTTAGCAACAGGTATGATTGTAAACCTGGCGTGGGATTTATAGCACCTCTACATCTGAGCTCATCACATACATTCCCCCATCCAGCCAGTGGACAGAAACAAGCACTTCTGGGGTGTGATTCGTTGTGCTTATTTTAGACCTTCAGTACAAGAGGAGGTGAATCCCAACTTCTGGGTTTAAATCAGGACCTTTTTTCCTCTCCCATTCCACCTTCTCTTGCTATTTAACCCCAGCGAATTGTTACAGGGCTGACCATGTGTCCTCAATGGCCTAAAAAAGGTCCTTGTGCAGGTGTGAGACCACCAGTTCCTGCTGGGCTGTACAGCGGCAATGCTCATTCAAGTAGATCAGTAACACGATGGTGCCGGGCCAGGAGATGCTGCTGTGACCCCTCCAGCTACACTGCTGTTAAACACGGGGTATTTGAGTCACCAGTGCTAAGGGCTTTCAGGTCTCAGATTAGTGGCCTCTCCCATCTGCCTCTGGACACAGAGAAGAAGAGCTGGTCAGAAATTGTTTATGGAATCATCAGCACTCACTGTCTCTTCCTCGGGAGGGAGCTGAAGTTTCTTGCTAGGAATAGTGGGAGAAGGTGGGTGCCAGTCCGACCAGTGGGGTGGGTACAAGAAGAAAGCAGAAAGGTTCTGAGCTGCTCAGAGCAGCTTTGCATTGCCTCTGTCTTTTTTTCCCATGAGTAATTTCAGCTCTACCTTGTCCTGAATGTCACAAGCCTGGGCTGGGAGATGGGGTCGAGGAAGAAAATGTCTAGAACTGTAGGAAGATCCCACTGTGGGGCCAGGAAGGCAAAATGAAAGGCTGAGGAGATAAAAAATGAATTACTGTATTGATCATGACACTAGTTAGCTATGTGTGATTTGCCAGGGAAAGCCAGAAGTCCCCATCTTCCCATACAGCACCTTATGCAAATGGAAGATGGACTTGTTTGACATGGGTGAAGGCAGACCCCCAAAGGGACTTGGACATCCAGAGGGACCTTGACAGACTTGAGGAGTGGACCCATGTGAACCTCATGAAATTCAACAAGGTCAAGTGCAAGGTCCTGCACATGTGTTGGGCTAAGCCCCAATGTCAATACAGATGGGGGACATACTGATTGAGGGCAGCCCTGTGGAGAAGGATGTGGGGGTACTGATGGATGAAAAGCTGGACATGAGCTGGCAGTGTACGCTTGCTGCCCAGAAGGCCAACCCTATCCTGGGCTGCACCAAAAGCAGTGTGGCCAGCAGGTCGAGGGAGGTGATTCTGCCCCTCTGCTCTGCTCTGGTGAGACCCCACCTGGAGGGAGCCTGGTGTCCAGCTCTGGGGTCCCCGGCACAGGAGAGGCTGTTGGAGCGGGTCCGGAAGAGGCCACAGAAATGATCAGGGGGCTGGAGCACCTCTGCTGTGAGGACAGGCTGAGGGAGTTGGGGTTGTTCAGCCTGGAGAAGAGAAGGCTGCGGGGAGACCTGATTGCGGCCTTCCAGTACTTAAAGGGGGCCTATAGGAAAGATGGGGCATGTAGTGATAGGACAAGGTAATGGTTTTAAACTGAAAGCAGGTAGATTTAGACTGGACATAAGGAAGACATTTTTTTACAGTGAGGGTGATGAAACATTGGAACAGGTTGCCCAGAGAAGCTGTGGATGCCTCATCACTGGAAGTTTTCAAGGTGAGGTTGGACGGGGCTCTGAGCAACCTGATCTAGTGGAAGATGTCTCCTGCTCATTGCAGGCGTGGTTGGACTAGATGATCTTTGAAGGTCCCTTCAACCCAAACCATTCTCTGATTCTATGGTAAATCTAAACTGCAAATGAAAATATCCTCTTCCAATACAAATATTTCCCAAAATGGAAGTGAGAAAAAGACTAATAAGGGCCTGTCCTTTGGTAAATGTTATCTATGTCTAGCTTGTTCCTGCAGGAAGTGTTTCCTTTCATGTCTGTTGACACGGTGAGAATTCCATATCTAAGAATGCCAAGCAGAGGAGGAAAGCATAACTAGTGCTAAGGACGGAAGGATTTGTTAGTATTGCCTGAATAACATCAACGGCAATAGAAACATTTTGTTGATTTGACTGGTATTCAATCCTTCGTGAGGTGCTTTATTGATGACTTTTAGAAGTAATGTGTCAGAACGGAACTGGGAGTTTGGCTCAGGGATGCTGCCTAATGATGGTGTGTGTCCTGGTTTTGGGGAGGGAACTCCCTGAGCACTGTGCTCCCAATGTATCCCTGACTTCCCAGCTCAGTTACTGGTAATATGCATCACAAACAGACACATATTTTGTTAAGAGAGAGAATTTTTTTTCTTTTTATGTTTCGTTAAGCAACTAGTCCTCTCTACAATGCACCATTCTAAAAGAAAATTTCCATTGATTTGAAGTTATTTGAAGCTGGATTTGCAATAAAAAATTATTTGAATCCTTCTGAGGCAGTTATGAGAAACACACTTAGTACAACCGGGGAGGCAAATTTCTTTCACAGAAGTACAAAGTGGCTCAAAGACGTAAAAAGCTTTGATATTCTTAGGATGGCTACATGGCACTTGGTTAACCTACGCTGTTTGTCCCATTATGTACTGTTGTGGCTTTTGCTCTTGGCCAGGCTCAAAGTTATAGATACTCTGGGAACAGCAGTTTCACCTAGGCTGTGACTCCCCTCAGCGCTAAGCACAAGTCTTATATACTTGGGTGCTTGCATTGAGAGCTTCCATGGTATTTAAGGATTTTGAGGGTCTTGTAGCTCTGGGCTCAGGGGTGAAATTCATCCAGTGTACTTAGCAGTTTTTTCCATTGCTCTTCTACAGCACTTTCCTTCTGAGGATACAAAGTGATTTGCAAACATTAATTAATTCTCATAAAGCCCTATGAGGCAGATAAGTGTTAAGTATCCCTGTGTTAGTACATACAAGAAACACGAGACCTGAGTGCCTTATGATCCATGCTGCTCTCTATATTCACTCCTAAAAAGGAATATGTGCCTTGGGACAGGGGAAATCCCCATTTTTTCATCATTCACTTGTTTTCCTTGGACCCTCTGGAGTCCTTCAAGGGTAGCAGGGATGAGGCTGGGATTCAAGCTGCAGCATGTGAGATTCAAGCTATACAGATGGGAAAAGAGAGGGAGCCTTGCCGTATTTGCTGCTGGTTTTGTGGGGGAAAGCAGGCCCTTTACGCAACCCATGGGCTATTTGCTCCATGCTCCAGCAGCCCGTTTGAAAGGTAGTTTGGGCTGCCAAGGGAGAAAACACTACTGAAAGTGCAGGCATGCTTGTGGACTACCGAGAGCAACAGAGCCAGACGGCAAGCAAAGGCAGAGGAATTACCTGAAGAAACAGCCCCAGCTGAATCCCACCCGTCTCACTGAGGAAAACTTTGTCTTTTGAAAGAACGACGGAGCCTTGGATGCTCCACATCTTGGTGTTTTTCCTCTATGTAGCTTTAGTGAGGTGAGGGCAAACAGAGCCTAAAGTGAATTTCCCAATTTGATAAGTAACCTTAAGAACAATTTACAGTGCAGCAACTAGAAATGCTGGAAACAGAGTCTTGGCCTTACTGAGGACAAATGGCAGCTTTATGAGAGACATTAAAGTAGCCAAATTTCCATGCTAACATTATTGGGTGAGAGACATTGTTCTCCAGTTTTCGAGGCAGACTAGACATAAGATCATCCAAATGCTTTTCTGAATGCATTCTGACAAATTTATCTACGGTTACATGCCTTCCCAGCCCTCAGTGCACAGCACATAAGCTAATGTAACAATTATAATTATGATAGCGATCAGACCTACCAGGCCTTTTTAAGACATGAAAATCAGACTAATTCTCTAGCTTCAAACACAATGAGTTCCAATATGTGATGTAAATGCTAAAAAAAAAGATAACAGAACGAGAGGCATGCTAGGTCTGCGCCAGCCAAACTTCTATTGTTATCTTAACAAGTCCATATTCTTCAGACATTGTTTGTATTTCTATTGTGCCAGGAGATTTTGTTCTTTAGTTTGAGGATTCTCCCTGAATGGGGGAGGGAAACGTTGCTATCACTGTGAAAAAGAAACATTTCTTTCTGACATATTAAGCATTAAGCGGATTATGTAAAGGCAAAGCATGTTGCAGGAGATATTCTTAATATAGCTTTGACCGTGAACCCATGACCCTCCAGAAAATTTAGGATAGTTAAAAAACCTATTGCTTTGACAATCTTTTAATTTAAAAAAAGTCTTCTTGTAAAAAGATCAAGGAGTTCATCCACTGTTATTTACATAAAATTCAACCTTTCCTGCTTAAAATCATGAATCATTTAATGTCACATCTGCAGGATATCTGAGGCAGATGCCATTAATCCAAGCCATTTCACAAATTCCAATTTCATTTGGATTAAAACCTACAACTAAGTCAGTGAATAGTATATACTGTACATGCATTAAGGCTGGTGACTACTAAAGTCTCTTGGGTAGATAAACTAAGCACAGATTAGCCAGGTCTAAGTATATGTCCTCATCTAGGGAAAAAAAGATATCCTGACATTTCAGTGATATAGATTTGAATCAGTAGCCATGAAAAATGGTTGAACATTTGTATTACAAAAGAGATACTATGGCACAGTCCCAAAGGTGCATTTCTTATAAATTAATTAGCTGCACAAATTATTTTGATAACAGTTACTGCACTTCTGAGGTGATATGGCTGCTCAGTGATGAGTACTTGATGATCAATGGTAGGCACTAGTAATATCCTTCATGCTGAGTGACTTTTATTACTATTTAGATTTACAGTATATACATACATGTTTGTATCTACACTTAGGGCTTGATCTTCTTAACCTCCTTTACCTAAGGCCCTCTGTTCACTATAATCTCTTCCTTTGGAGCCCTGTGATATTTGGATAAAAGAAATAGGCAAAAACGGGGTTGGGGCATCCTGCCGTGCGACAGGGAGGACTATGCTTGGCTTTTGGCCAGACTTGAACCTTTGCATATGCTTTGTTCTTACCTGTCATTCATGCCACCATGGAATACTATAAAGCATTAAGGCCAAGGGGTCTGCATGATCTTGCTGTCTGTGAGGATCCTATAGGCTGCTCTGCATTTGTTGCATCCACCTGCAATACATGGTTCCTTTGAATGCATTCCCATTGCTTTCCCAACCCTGACTGATTCAGAAGCCTCTGTCTGTAAGCAAACCTCTCCTTCCAGGCATAATCCTTCTGCTTTTGTACAGAATGACTTCTTTCTTTCACAAAACGAACCTGAATGTTGCCATGGCATAAAGAAGCCTGCGTGTTTCTGGGCTTTTACAGCAGATTGCAACAACTACGCGTCTTTTGTAGAACCTCAAAGAAGGATGGTCTCTGCTGATCCCACCCAGAGCACCTTTGACTCACGGTGAAGTGCCTAAGACTATTCAAGTTCTTAAGGTGGAACACACGCTTAATTGGACCAGACCTAAAAGCCACATGCACTTTTCCAGACCAGGCCCTACGAAGATGAAATGAAGTATTTGTTGTCACCACACCACATTCAGTCATCTGAACAGCAGCAACCTCACCAAAATGGTATAGCTGCAAGAAACCTTATGGAGAAAAGGCCAAAACCTCTAATCCATTTATATGTCTAGTTGGTTTAAATGGCTGCTATTTCATCCTGTTACACCACCAGAAGTTAAGGCTCAGTGTGCTCATCAGACAACATAGATGATGCCAGCACAAAAACTAAAAAACAATGTGTTTTTCCATGGAAGCAATAGCTATTTTAGCTGGAATAATTCAATATAAGAACAAGGTACAAGAAAGGACAATCATCTACAAGAGATCCTTAGTACTTGGAAATGTTACAACAGGACAGCATTAATTCTTGCATTTCTTTGAAGTTTCTTGACATATTATATCCATACAAAGAGTTCATCGTGATTAAGAAAAATATCCCGATCTTAGTAAAATAAACATGCTTCAAAGTTCCATACTTGAAACTCAAATGCCACATGTGCAATAAAACTAAACTCCATTTAAGGCAAGTAATATATGTCACTTCTAAAATTTCTCAACATTAAATAGCAGTAAGGGCTCCCAAACCCCCAATCTTTTCTGAAGATAAACATCATAGGCACCTTCAAAGAAAACAGAAGCTAATCTAATTGGAATTTCACTTTCCTGATCTGAGGAGAAATCCCACAGTACCTTCATATGGCATTGAAGCAGCTGACGGAATCTGTTGCTACTAGTCTAGTAAATCACAACAGACTTCCACAGCTGGAGATCAAGCAAGTGATAAACAAAAAGGCACCGATCAAGTTCTCCACCATATTTGTGACCAAAAAAATTGTGTTCCTTCTGGGGTGGGCAACAGCCAGAGTTAAGAGTGATGGGAGGACTTGGAGGATGTGTATTTTGTCATTTAAAGGCAGGTCCATGTTCACTCTTAAAGCCAGCCACACTATGGCGCTTAAGACCATGCTAAGAGGTGACTGCAGCCTGAGCTCAGGACTTCTTTTGGGGAGAAGTATCTGAGCACCAATAATAAATATTGGCCCAGGATGGCTTGGGGCTGAGCAGTCCCTCGGTAGCTACCCCGCTGAGCTGCTTCAAAGAATGGGGGGGATGCTCTGAGTCTGAGCAATAGCTGTTACAGTAAGCAGTCTTGACCAAAAAATGCAGGTACATGGGGCTCAGCGTGCTCTCAAGCCCGCTCTTTACCACAGGGTTAAACACAGCCTGTGTTACCAAAGGTGTTTTGCTGAGAAAACGTGCTGCACTGTTCGGTATCTTTCTTTCAAAATGCAGCTCTTCAAAAATGGGGGAGGAAACAAAAAGGCAGCAAGGACCAATCAATCAACCATCAATATCAGTGGCTACTTCTACTTGTATCTTCTATTGAAAGAGTCTTTTGTACTCACATTTCCTTAGTATATAAATTAGATTAGAAAACAACAATCAAAGGGTCCAGTCAGTGATTCAGACAAAACCAGTCCACTGAAGTCACCGGAGCTGCTGACTCGAGTAAGGGCTGCAAATCTGATTGCAGAAAAATTGTATTTCTGATACAAAAAAAGAAAACTAAATGTGTAAAAAACCTGAAAATGAACAAAAATGGACTGAATGCAAGCACAGTTGATATGAACGGGCCTTGACCTCAGCTGACCCAAATTAAATTCCAATTATTGCGGGATTAATTCTTCTGGCACGAAAAACACAGCCTGTCAAGAGGAACTGAAAACATCCCATAAATCAAGAAACGTTAAAGCCTAGTTGAGGATTATGCATGAAGAGTGAGAGGATTATGATAGGAAACAGTTCTTAGTCTGATGAACAGCAAACTCAGCTTCCCAGATAAAGGAAATTGCATGTAATGCTCCCATACAGCCTAGAAGAAAATGCTGCAAGCTTTTCCTAGATGAAAAAGATATGAAAGTCAAAATCTGTGGGATGAAGCCTTCCCATCCAAAGCCAACAACTGGTGTAGATACCTCTCTGTCTCTCTGTGTGTACGCAGCTGAAATGAACACATTTTCTTGTCTAAGTGGATTGCGGTTTGCCATATTTTTTCATTTATCTGCTTACTGTCAGTAACAGAATGCAATTTTCCACCGTCTCTTTTAAGTTCTTGCTATCAGCATATCTGTTTTCAGGCTTTTTGCTGGATACTGTAGGTTATACTGTTGATGAGGAGTTGAACAAGAGGTAAAGTTATTTAAAAAGACAGGAGATAAAGAAATGCATGCAATTTGTTGAAACTTATTGCACATGAAGGAATGCCATCTTTCTCCAACTTAATGCGGTCTACACAACTCCTCTGTGTGCCCCAGTGGGGACGTAACAGGGAGATGGCACATTAATATTGAAAATTCTGTGACGTGTCCTTGCTCACGTTCTCCATGTCTATGATCCATCTCCGTGTCTCATTCATTCCAGTTCAGGAAAGCCCTTGTGTATGTGCTTAAACTCTGCTGAAGTCAACAGGATTTCAGTACAAGCTTAAAGTTAACAATCTCTCGAGAGCTTTCCTGAATAGGGATCTGTGCTTATTGCACTTGGTTCAATCAACCCATAAGATTTTGGTTTCTGAGTTTTTCAGCACAAGAATAGAAGGGGTATGTTTTGTGCACTAAGATCAGTTCTTTCCAGTATTTCTAGTGTACAAAAATGTTTGGAGAGTGGTACAGAACGATTCATTCTGAAGAGACATCATCGTATAATGTACATATGCACATATACATGTCTACGCTAAAGAAAAATTTTGCTCAATATTGAAGAAATATTCACCTTTGTTTGGATCAATGCTGTGGTTGACTATTTCTGTAGCACAGTGTCCAGAATAACTGAATTATCCATGAAAGGTATACTGTCCATGTGAATGGCACACAGTCATTATGACAAGTGAGCGCTGTTCCGCACCCAGTGAAGTCCTTGTTGAGTGTACTGAACTAAATGCTCCATACTGCTGTGCAAGGTGATAGGTCCCATCAACGCATCCAAGTCGTTAAAAAAATCTAGAGGGCAAAAAAGATTTGGCGTCAGAAGGGTGAAGCTGTGTTTGCTACTTGTCACCCTTTAATAGATTTTATTCTCTTGCAAATTGAGTCAAGCTGAACATTTCATGGGAGCGAAAGTTTAGTGCTGGTGAGATTAATTTTAAAGCCCTGTGGTTCATGATGTTACAGGCTGATGCACCACAATTTTCTTTTTAAGGAACAAAACAGTGAGTTCTTTGGCTTTGCTTTTCATTAATTTCCATTGAGCCTTGATAAAGCAAACAGATGCTGGGCAAGATTTATGTTGAGATTAAGGACAACTAAATAAAAAGTCTACACACAAGTGCCTATCTGTACATATGCCAGATATCTAAGCTACCGTGACAGACAAATAGAGACCTGTACAACATGGTCATCACAGCCTAAAGAGTAATTTGGCTAACTAGCCACTAAAAACTAAATTCAGTTGCCTACTTACAGGCATGCAGCACTCATTTGAGATGCCCTCAGGCAGTTGGTACATACAGCCCGGACTGGCAGATCTAACACAGTGTATAGGAGTCTTCTGGAGTGGCAGTGTAGGTAAGGATACCTCAAATGGCATTTGGAAGGTATGGTTAAGCAACTGAATTGTATCCCCATGTCCCTTTTAGGGTGATCTGAATGGCTCTTTGAACTCTGCTGTTTGTATTGAACAGAGCTCCATCAGCTGTAATGGGAAATAGCCCCTCAACTCATGTATGCACACCTACGCTTAGGTGTCCTCATTTTTATTTGAATCCGGCCCATGCCCCTGCCTTAAATACATAAATTAGCCTGAAAACCAAGGAATACTTTATCATCAAAACAGATGCTGAGGCACTTGCTCATGGAAACCAGTTCATCTGAGAGAAGTTTGCTCTGAAGAGGGAGTGAGGCACCTCATTCCCATCTGTGTCTGCTGGGATGGGGGGGTGGGGGGGTGGGCAGGGAGCAGGGGCTGGCCTTA
>NW_009259707.1:5210839-5245665 GCF_000687185.1 Egretta garzetta | reverse complement strand
GGGGGGGGGGGGGGGGAGCAGGGGCTGTCATTCCTTCTACAGAAAGAAAGCGTGCTTCTGCTTTTTGACATGGTCTGGGTAAACGCATCCCATCCAGCCCCACGACTTTGGGGGGCAGGAAGCTGTCTTGCCTCCAACAAACCTTTCTCTCCAGAACAACACAGATGGCAGTGAACACTAGCCACAGCTATGTCTGTGACCTGTCTGTCACCAGTCCTGACCAGCCAAACAAAGACAAAAATTAGATGCTTCTGAGTGAGACAGCTATCAAAATTGCCTTTTTGGGATGTTTTGGAACAGATTAGGAGCTGACTGAAGAAAATAACACCTCTGCAGTCCTACTTTGTAGACAGGATTCCTATCAAAATAGTTACTTTCCTGATCAAAATCATGCGTCAGTTTTCTAGAATAGTCCAGTGCCTTGACTCACTCACCTCTGTTTTCCTTGGCCAGGTTGTCAGCCATCTCCCAGTAGTCATAGCTGTGCAGGATGCTGTTGGTGATGCTGACATGGTTGGCGGCCATTTGATGAATGCGCTGAGGGATGCTGATGATAGGAGATGGGGAAGGGGCCCCTGTGCTCCCCTGGGATCCTACAGAGCTGACTGGAGAAGGGCTAGGGGACATGGGTGATGGAGTTCCTGTGCTCCTGAAAACAGATGTTAATACAGTTACTGAAAAGGGTGTTGGGATTAAAAACATGGAAGCATCAGAACATACTGCAGGTAAGAAAATATAATTTCTGACTGCCAATTTGATGTAAGGTTTTGTGCAACCTGTGAACTTACTTTCCACTGGCACCCCAAGGCGATGGGTTCTGGGCAGCTTTTGATGAATTCTGTAAAGGAAAAAATAATTCACAATGCATATAATTTGTATAAGACTACAAAAGGAAGAACATTGAACAGTATAAAATTAAAGAAATGTAAAGAAAAAATTGTGCAGATAGAAGTATTCAAGTCTCTTGATGCAATGAACCCACTCAGCCTGGTTTGGTGTTGTGATGAAGCAGTGCTGCAGCAGACTCAAATCTATTAAACTCAGTATAGAGTTTATAATAGACTAAGTATATTAAACACCTTGGGATGGGGGCTGATTAGGAAAAGATGTTAGTTGAAACTGAAACTTTTCACAGAAATCCTGGGAGTTCAGAAGAAAGTGCTGCCAAGACTCTTTGTGAGGTTTGACACGGAACTGCTTGTGACAGAGAAAACCAGAAGGATTTCCTCCCACTCTGCTGCCCCCAAAGACAAGTGTCATTGTCCTAGGTCCTGTGAGAATGTGCAAGTCTGCTCAGCCTGGCTGACCACAGGGATGTGAATCTGAGGCTCCATCAGCTCGGGTGGGTGTTTTAACCACTAGGCTCAAGAATCTCTCTCACGATTGCTCCTCCTGGGGCTCTTCCCCTTGGTTTGAATATGGAAGCACTGACAGGGCCAGAGAGGCTGCCTGTGTAGACTGGTGGTACTTCTAGCTGAAGGCTTACCCAGACCCCCCCAGAAGGGGACGTTAGATCCTACAGTGTGATCTCTCGTATACCTCGGGGGGGGGGAGCAGGGGCTGTCATTCCTTCTACAGAAAGAAAGCGTGCTTCTGCTTTTTGACATGGTCTGGGTAAACGCATCCCATCCAGCCCCACGACTTTGGGGGGCAGGAAGCTGTCTTGCCTCCAACAAACCTTTCTCTCCAGAACAACACAGATGGCAGTGAACACTAGCCACAGCTATGTCTGTGACCTGTCTGTCACCAGTCCTGACCAGCCAAACAAAGACAAAAATTAGATGCTTCTGAGTGAGACAGCTATCAAAATTGCCTTTTTGGGATGTTTTGGAACAGATTAGGAGCTGACTGAAGAAAATAACACCTCTGCAGTCCTACTTTGTAGACAGGATTCCTATCAAAATAGTTACTTTCCTGATCAAAATCATGCGTCAGTTTTCTAGAATAGTCCAGTGCCTTGACTCACTCACCTCTGTTTTCCTTGGCCAGGTTGTCAGCCATCTCCCAGTAGTCATAGCTGTGCAGGATGCTGTTGGTGATGCTGACATGGTTGGCGGCCATTTGATGAATGCGCTGAGGGATGCTGATGATAGGAGATGGGGAAGGGGCCCCTGTGCTCCCCTGGGATCCTACAGAGCTGACTGGAGAAGGGCTAGGGGACATGGGTGATGGAGTTCCTGTGCTCCTGAAAACAGATGTTAATACAGTTACTGAAAAGGGTGTTGGGATTAAAAACATGGAAGCATCAGAACATACTGCAGGTAAGAAAATATAATTTCTGACTGCCAATTTGATGTAAGGTTTTGTGCAACCTGTGAACTTACTTTCCACTGGCACCCCAAGGCGATGGGTTCTGGGCAGCTTTTGATGAATTCTGTAAAGGAAAAAATAATTCACAATGCATATAATTTGTATAAGACTACAAAAGGAAGAACATTGAACAGTATAAAATTAAAGAAATGTAAAGAAAAAATTGTGCAGATAGAAGTATTCAAGTCTCTTGATGCAATGAACCCACTCAGCCTGGTTTGGTGTTGTGATGAAGCAGTGCTGCAGCAGACTCAAATCTATTAAACTCAGTATAGAGTTTATAATAGACTAAGTATATTAAACACCTTGGGATGGGGGCTGATTAGGAAAAGATGTTAGTTGAAACTGAAACTTTTCACAGAAATCCTGGGAGTTCAGAAGAAAGTGCTGCCAAGACTCTTTGTGAGGTTTGACACGGAACTGCTTGTGACAGAGAAAACCAGAAGGATTTCCTCCCACTCTGCTGCCCCCAAAGACAAGTGTCATTGTCCTAGGTCCTGTGAGAATGTGCAAGTCTGCTCAGCCTGGCTGACCACAGGGATGTGAATCTGAGGCTCCATCAGCTCGGGTGGGTGTTTTAACCACTAGGCTCAAGAATCTCTCTCACGATTGCTCCTCCTGGGGCTCTTCCCCTTGGTTTGAATATGGAAGCACTGACAGGGCCAGAGAGGCTGCCTGTGTAGACTGGTGGTACTTCTAGCTGAAGGCTTACCCAGACCCCCCCAGAAGGGGACGTTAGATCCTACAGTGTGATCTCTCGTATACCTCCAGTCATTAAAGACTCTCACTGCTATACTGTGCCTAGGTTAACGCATTTCATTGCTTGAGGAGGGGCTACCTTGTACAAGCACTATATTTACAGAGCAGGAGAAATTCAGGTGTCCACAGTAATGGAAACAGAATAGCTAAAATGGTTCTAGTAGTCAATCTACAAGAGCTGGTGGGAATTTACTGGAAGGTTCCTGCCCATTTGACACTGGAATGGATTGCCCAGAGAGATGGTGGAGGCCTCATCCCTGGAGACATTCAAGACCAGGTTGGATGGGGCTCTGAGCAACCTGATCTAGTTAATGGTGTCCCTGCTCACTGCAGGGGGGTTGGACTAGATGACCTCTAGGGGTCCCTTCCAACCCAAAACAACCCAAAACATTTTATGACTCTATGATTTGACCTGTGGAAAAAACTCCTCCCCTCTCCCAAATACTGTGCCTGATTTAGTCCTGGGCCTGTGACAAAGAAGGATGTAAAAAACCGAAGTCTAAGAACCAAAACTTTTCTGGTCTGTCCCATCCGCAGCCTCATGTTCAGCAATGACCAGTTTCTAATCCTTCAGAGGAAAGCGACCTCCTCGCACCCTCCTCTGAAACCTTATATGCAGATAATTGTGTGCTGGGGAACAAGCCTCCCTTCTAGACAACCACAGGAGACCAAGTGAAGTCCTGCAGCTTGAGATCTGTTTACTGGTTAAATGCAAGGCTGCAGGTGTTGCAAGCTGCAGGAGTCCCAAGTGTTAACAGCAGTAGACTCTTGGTCTCCCATGGCTTAGGAAGAAAAAAATGATAAATAAGGAGCTTCATAGCTTCGTGGGTTTCAAGGCCAGGAGTAATCCCCCAGGACACTCAGTCTGCAATTTCCCTTTTCCACCAGTCATGGAACTTTTACGAGAAGCTACATTACTTTTAAAATTTATTTTATTTTATTTTTTTAAAATGGATAGCTAGTTGTAAAGAAATCCTAAGACACTATTTACCCCCTTGTTCTCCTGTGTCCTGTGACTAATGTTTAGCAGGGCTCACAGTTAGGAAAGCAGATTCTGTTTCAGGGTTTCAGCACTGAGTTTTCTTAACTTCAGTGCTAGCTTTTGGATTTTGTTGGCCCAGTGCCAGCAAAACTGCATGTCACCTGGTATTATCCTCTCTGTTTCCACATACACAACGATCACATCTTCTCTTAACTTGCTCTGCAGTAAGCTGGCTATATCTCTCTTCAAAAAGTTAGTTTTCTCAGTTTTGATGCCTCCTCTGAACTGCTTCTGGTGTTCTCACGTCTTTCATGTGCACTGGCTGTATTTCAGCAGTGATCACATCAGTGCTGTGCATGCCCTGGCATTCTTCCTGCAGTTTGACACTGGGCCTTCTACATCCCAGGTAAGTGCTATGAAAAATAAGCTTTGGAGTGTCCCACAGGGGCTTCTTCCTTCAATGGGTTTTCTTTTTTTTTTTTTTGGCAGGAAGGGCTAAAGTGTGAAAGGAAAAAACCGAAAAGTTCTCATTTACCATCCTAAATAGAACCAACCTGGGAATCCTTGGCATTTGCTCCTCTTACAGAACGTTGGGTTTTTTTTTTTCTCTTTTCTTTTCTGATCTGTCTCAGAACTACTGGCCTTCATCTTTCTAGTGTAATGGAAACTGAGTACATGTTATTTACTTACAGAGTTGGAGGCAGGAAAATATGAAATATAAATATCAAAAGGATACTTCTGCTGTAAATGTAACCAGCCTCTGCCTTACTGTACAACTTCCCACACCTTTTTTTCTCATGTTTTAGGTATATTACTCTAGCCTCCTCTCAGTTCTGCACCAGAAAGGTGGGGGTAAGGATTCTAAAGGGTGTAATGTTGTAAGGGACCATCTCTTATCCCACTTTGCTTACTGCTACCCATTCTCCTGCTTTCTTCATGCTCTCAAATGTGTCTGGCCCTTGAGTATCTGTGGCTTCTTTTTAATTCTCTGCTGCATTAATTTTTTTTATGACGGAAATAAAATACCTAAAAGGAGATTTAAATAATCATTTTTTCTTTTCTAAAAGAAAAGTGTGTCTAATTTTCCCTGCAAACGTGTGTGACAAGGTTTAAAATCTTTCTTTGATTGATAATATATGTGGAAGTTCTTAATGCAGTCAGCATTTCACGTCACTTGGTTTTGAAAGCTTTTAGATACCAAATATGAAATGAGTGGAGAATTGGCTTGTTTTCCACTGAAAATTATAGCAAATGGATTTTTTTTCCATTTTTACTTTCAAAGGTGAGAATACTTTCTAATATGAAACTATGCTATCATTATATCAGCAAGAGCTCTGCAAAAACCCAAGCCCATCTTGGCTACAGCAGAGTCTAAGTCCATTTTATGTTTGCTGTGCAACAGTTTCTGTCTGCCAGTAGGAGACATTTTACATGGTTGAGAGCCTGACCATCCTGTTCTTAATGCAGGTATTCTCTGAACTGGTAAAGAAAAATAAAGTGCTGTAATAAGCACGCATTTCTTTCCCTTGAAATCAAGACATTGTTAGAGAAACGTAATGAGTTGAATTATCTATTGCTAAATTTTTAGAAGCGATTACAGTGCCTTCAGTTTCACTTTGACAATAACGGATCCGTCAATTTCCTTCACTGTCTTCATGTGTTCAGAATCTGGTCATGAGCATTCGAGATTGTATTTGAATTTTTTTATTAACAAAACGTCAAAGGATGGATGTTTTTCATTTCAAGGTACCTCCCTCTGCAAAAAAACCCCAACAGATGAGCCCTGTGTTCAAAGGCAAATGGCTGTTCAGGTCCCTCAAAAGAGTTTGTCTTAAAGCTTGTACTTTGTAAAGCTTGTACATATGTACTCCCATGTACATGTTAATTTTTTAAGTAGAAAGATAAAGACTAGTTTTGGTTTTGGAGAGGAAATGCTGGATGGACTGACCTCTAGGTGAGCTCCACCTGAAAGGTTTTGTTCCTGAGATACCTTCCAGAGAAAGGTTGCCCATCAAATACAATATATTAAAATACTTTGAATGATTCCTTGTCTTATTCAAAATAGCCAGGGTTCAGACCTGGCAGAGAGTGGAAGATGGAAGCAGTAGCAGGCAAAGCAGAACAGGAAGGGGAAGCCAGCAGTGCTGTGTCAAGCACATGGCAGGTGGTTTAGTTGCCCTCCCATGCTTTCGTGCAGCTCTCACTCAAGTCAGCATGGGCTGTTTGCCAGTTCCTCAGGTAAGAACATGTCCCACTGCACTGTCCTACCAAGTGATGCTGCTACGTGGAAGCCCCGCAGATGAGGACTGATCTAGATCAACGTCCTCAACTCACAGGTAGTCTAGTGGGAAGTGTAATCCTGGAGGGGATTCTTAGAGCAAAATCTGCAAAACCTATTTGCAACAGAGCTAGATAGCACTAGCCAATTGACCCAGAATAATCTGAAAATGCCTGTTTTTTAGTACAATAAATTTCTCATTCTTCATGAAGGGACACGGTGTGTATTTTGCGAAGAGGGGCTCTCGTGAAGACAACAGAACTGACTAGAGATCAGGTGTTGCCATGGGAGTCTATGGTAAAACTCTACTGACTTCTCAGGGGAAGAACTAAGCCCAGCACAGCTGCTGTTTCAGTAAGATGCTGTATTTCCTATAATGACACACTGATCTAAAAACATGTCATAAAGAATGCACCTTGAAATACTCAATAAGCGCTTTCGAATACTTGACCGCATGGTCTCTCTTGAGTCGGAACATCCTCCAGTACAGAAGGGCCAGGCAGCGGTAACTAGAACAGAAGGGAGAGCAGAAGGTAAAGCGTGCCCCCTGAACAGAAATCCCAATTAATTATCTTAAATTCTCAAACTAACAGAGTGGAAGGCTGACAGCGCCTTGCTTACGTTTTTTATCACCATTCATTTACAGTACTTCACACTTTGCCACGGATTCGTGAGCAAGGCTAGGTATTACAGCCAGGACAGGTCATGCAGACAAATTCTACCAGTGAGGTACGACACATGCTGTATTCAGAAGGGTTTGCAGGTTTGGGTTCCCAGACCTTGACTCTGACTTGAGCTCTGCACACTTGACCAAAGGCCTCTTCCATGGAAAGGTTGTTACAGGCCTGGAACCCAACACAGGCATTTTTAAAAAATTTCTTTTTGTAAATGCAAGGGCACCCTTTTGGGATATCATATCCAGGGACTTTATTACAACAGCCTGGAGCCTGTAGAATGACCTAGAGTTGTAATGGGTGTATTTTTGTGTACACGCAGTGGTCTCTTCCAGCTGCAGGAGGTAGCTGGGAAACCTTGGCCCTGTCCAGGTTTCACTGGCCAAGCTCCTCTGTGGGAAACCAGAAAGGAGATTGTGTTGGAGCCTGGAGGCCATTCCTAGGCCACCTGCCTGATTTCTTCCCCAGAGGAAACCAGCCACGGGCCAAAAAACTCAACGTGCTGTACGGGAACTGTCTGACCCCATGCTCCTCGTTAGTCTGCAGAGAGTCACACACCTTTAACGCTATGTGATTAAATGAGAGTAATAGCTATTAACCATAATTATACATCATAATGACTGATCATCAGCATTCAGGACACACAAACTCTTTTCTTCGCTATTGGCTTTAGGTGCGCTGGTGCGTTTTCCAAATCAGGAATCACTGCCACCTCTTCCCAGCAAGCTTTTTGATGGGCAAATGTGGAATTGCCCCTCGGTAACACAGCTTTGGAAGCAAAAATCTGGTGTGGTTTGCTTTTCCTTTGGCAGCAGCCGCCTTTGTTTTTAAAAGCAGTATTTAGTCTGGGAGCCAACATGAAGCACCGGCAGGTGCCTTGAGTTTGCAAATGCCAGAGCGCTCCCCACCTCCCTGCGCCCGGGAGCTGCCCAAACCTCAGCAAACCCCCTCCAATTAGCAAACTGCTCGGGGCCGGGGGGGAAATAAAAATTAATCAACCTCCGCCGGGGTTTCTCGGCTCGTTTGCCTCCCGTCCTGAAGGCAGAAGGTGAATTTCTGCCTTTGGCCGCTGGAGGACAGCCTCTCCTTAGGAGAAGCCGGCGCCGGGGCCGGCCGGCAGCAGCCAGGGGAGGATGCGGTGGCCTCGCAGCCACCATCGCTCTCACGCTGTCACCTTCACAGGTGACAACAGGGCGAGTGCAGCTGGTGCCGGCTCAGCTGCTGGCTGCCAGGCGCTGAGTTAGGATGGCTCTTCCTCGCCCGGGGAAGGCACCGTCTGCTCGCCCCCCTTGCGCCGACCTTCCCGCCCAAACAGATGCGGCGGCCGCGGGAGTTGGGATGCGATGCGGTTCCGCGTGTGCCGAAGCGCTCCGGCAGTTCTGAGCAATCCTTCGTCATATGGCTTTATTATTATTATTATTATTTTATTTTTTTAATTGTTCTTTAGTCCTTTTCCCACCCAAGCGTTTTTAAAGTAATTGCTGCAAATGCATTCTGTGCTCCTCCCGACGGCGCAGCAAACGGCTGACAAAGAAAGGGCATTTAAAAAAAATAAAATAAAATTATTGCATCTCTGGATATTTTGCTTTTTTTTTCTGTTTTTTTTTTTTTTTTCTACACATGATTAATTAGGACTCCTTATTTATGGAGGCTAAAGATGCATTTAATTTGGATTTTTAACAGATGGTTAATAGATGTTGAAAACACACTTGCTGATTGTAAATGTCCACTTACTGAGAATCAGTAACCATGTAATAGGTATTTTATGTATTACTACTTAGATATTAAATTAAAATTTGATTTTAATAACATTTTAGTATTTTACTAGCAATCAGCAGCCATCCTATAGAATCTAAGGTGCGTGCATATATATCTCTAGAAATCTCAGTGTAGAAGGCAATCCAAGAGGCTTAATTATCACCATCACTGTATTTTACTTCATATAATGTAAATATAATTTACGATTACTGAGCCTAAAATGTCAGCCACAAAAGAAATTACCGAGCTATTGGTACAAAAGTACATCACTCATAAAAACAACAAACCATCAGGCATTTAAAAATTAATTATGCTGACGTACCATAGCTGACCTGTCACGGTCAATAAGTACGAATTGCTTATTTGCAGAGACAGAATGCAGACCTGGTACAGTGATACAAGGGCCGGACCTTCCTGGAGCAGCAAGTATTCTCTTAATTTCAATAGACAACATAATCCTATCTGGCTGTGTCCAGCATCTGATTTTCAAGAACTGGCTCACTGCAGGAAAGAAGCCTTTTGAGGAAATCTTGATCTACTAACCATAATGCTGCCAGCTGTTTGTCTTCTGGCGTGGCGTTGGGGCCTGAGTGGGTTTTTAGTCTCACTGCATACCTTAAGCAAAAGGAAAAAAAAAGCCAACGTGAGTTAACTGAGACCGCTTTATGTTACTGATCAGAGAGCTAAGCTGGCCGATGTCATTTAGTCTGCCCCCTTATACATATTTGCTTGAGTTACCAGACAGACATGTGCTTTCTCTGGTTGTGTTTCAGAGCTATTTTGCCATTAGCAGTGCCTCCCTGCACTCTACTCAGCAGTAACTCCCTTGAACATCCATCAGTCCAGAGGGGAGCCTAGCTGGCAAGGTGATGCTGTCCTACCAAAATAACCTCGGCTGCTGTGGAGACCCAGTTACAGAGAGTTCATGCAGAAAGGTTTTCAGAGCATTTGAAGGCAGACAGCCTGCCTGGGAGCTGGTGCTGCCCTCACCCTGCCAGTCCTGAGCGTGTCTACCCACATCTCCTCCAAGCAGAGCACAGCAGAGGGGGAACATGTGGCTCAGAGCTATTTTTGCTCATATGACATTACATTCAAATTCTATAAATATTAAACATCCACAGAGGTAGCACTGCTGTTTCAAGAGTGTATGTGCTATGCAATCACAAATTAGTTTCTGGAAATCTCTGCTTCCAGCTGAATAACCTGATCGATGGACAAGGTTAGGACAACACACAGCACTTCTGGGCTCGCTTCCAGAAAAATACCTGTTCTCCATAATTAGCTGCTTGTGTTTTTTCTTATCTTTGCTTTCAAACTTTAATCCTGATACCTGTGCAAAGATTCAGTATGAACGTTTTGTTTCAACAGGCATACCTAGTAAACCACTTATTTTTCTGAGCTGCAGCAAGTGAGATCAACAGCAGTTCACACTACAGCACAACCCCAGCTACACACATTATCGAAAGCTACGGATCTGTAAGCAAAATTCATTTCCAGAGATAGGACCCTATATTTACTATCACAAAGACGGGGCAGACAAAGAAAGAGCTTTCTGCCTTTTGAAAAAAAAAGAAGGGAAGAATTGCAGAGATGGGATGCACTGAAAAAGAGATTTGATTTTGTTAATAACCTTCCAGTTAGAAAGCTAGCCTCAATCCACTGAAATGCATGAGAAGAGAGCCCTAAGTGGAATAAAATGCCAATGGAATTGTTAACGTGCGAGAAAACCATTGCATCAACACTAGGTCCAAAAGAATGCAATTGTTTTAGCAGCTCTGCTCCACTGATTAAAAATTAAAATGTTTTACTTCCTATGAACTTAGTCCTGACAAGAACTGTGTGGTTGACTGTCCTGAGGAATGATGCCATGGTCACCGACAGTGCAGCTTGCTCTGCTGGTGTGGCTGGGCTCGCTCTCTTGCAAGAGTCACTCAGCTGCTGGGATGATTTTGACCTTTGTGTTCTCTACTGACACTGTCAATAACATTAACTATTAGTACTGACTATAAAGGAGGAAAGGACTCAAGAGACAAACTTTCTTCATAGGGACTGAGGGTGGGACTGAATTCTAGACTGTCCTCTTCGGAGAGCTGTGAAGGTGACTAAATGTAGGGGTCTGTTTTAGCGTGGGCTGGGCTGCTTTTGTGACTCCACTGGCTACAGTAGGAGCATACACATCAAATGGACCTTCAGTGTCCATTTTTCTGTCTCTGCTCACATCTTCTTTCAGGTAACCATTAAATTGCAGTCTTAAACACATTGCAACATTTTGCAAACTACTGCTCCATGAGAATGTTTTGATATTATCTATTATTATTATTTTTCCCTTTTGAGTATCATGGGACTTATACCATGAAACTCTGGAAATAATTTGCAGCTCAAGTAATATGAAAGGCTTTTTTTTTTTTTGCATTCTACACAGTTTCCTGTTTTAATTTCCAGAAATCACAGATATTACATAAATATTACATATGACTGACCAGGCACTTGGGAGGACCTCACTTCTCCCCTTTTACTGTACCTAGGGAGTTATGTGATAATGTAGATGAGCATGTTTGCACAGAGTAACCCCTGAGGTCATCTCCTCCCTTCCTACCTGATGAGTTCAACTGTTTCTGAATACATTGTATAAGGGGATTTAGATTCCATTGGGCCTTGTTCCATTGCATTTCCACACTCAATAAACGATAGTGCTGCTTCTGCATAATTCAATGCCTTTCCAAACTTTTCCACCTAGAGGAAAAAATAAGGACACAGAGAAATAGTGTAATCATCAAGATATTGTTACATTTGATGGGATTTTTTCAACATCAGTTGTAAACTTGACACAAATTGCTATATCTTCGGATTCACAGATTTTCCTACAAGACAGATAAACCCCATCAAACCCTATGCATCAGCAAAATTCATAAGATACAGAAAGTAGAGCTGAAAAAGACTACAAAATGTTATTTGATCCACACTCTTTGTGTCCAAAGAAGGATCAACTCTGCCTAGGACATTCCTGACAGATCTTTGTCAAAGCTTTTCCAGCGCTGGAAATTCCACAAGCTCATCAGGCCTTTTGTTCCACCTTTCATTAAAAAAGGTTTGACGTATGTTTGCAAATGTAGTTTTTCATCACTCAGCTAAGAAAGGTAATGATTATCATGGACTAAGAGAATCAGAAATAATACTTAGACTACTAGCTCTCTTATTTGAAGGCTCATCTGTGTTCTCATGTTTTCTTTATCCCTACCGTTTTCAGCACTGCTTGACCACGCTCTCCTCTTGTCAGGAATTTGCTTTCTATATCCTCCTCCTCTTTCAGGGACTGCTCTGCTCCTTCAGCTTCTCCTGCCACCCTTCTTCCTTTCCCCATTTCTTCTCCCATTTTTAGTACTTCTTTGACTCTGTGTGTGTGTATTTGTGTATTTATACAGATACATGTTCCTACATGTCCTCAATGATGGTGTATATGCAAATGTGCTCACGATGTTCATATGTGTACACTTACCACTTATCTGCTCTCAGAATTTCAGTTTTGATGTGGATAGAGATGAATCATACTAATAACCTCTCTGTCCTGACTTCTCTTTCCTTCAGTCAGAACTCCTGCGGTACATAAAGCCCATTAATGGACTGGATGCATTTGGTTGAAATCTGATGCACACAGTGAAAGGTTAATGGGCCTTATTCTTTTCCAAGGGATAAAGATTTTAAATAGTAACTTTGGAATGGCACACTGGCTTCAATCTATTTTAGGTTCTTATATGACTCCCATTGCGATCATACCAGAGAAGTTCAGAAACTTTTTATTGTATTTCTCTCCCTGACGCTCCTGTGCGGGTGGAAGTGCTATTATCCCAATTTCACAGATGGGGGACTAAGGAGCAGAGAGACTTAGAGTAATTTTCAGGCTGCTCACTCTAAGTGCCTATGTTAGGCATCGCAGTGCCAAAGTAGGAGGTATCGAGCCCAGCAAGGTGATTCAAAGGGCCTGGAGGCACTTCGGCGATATGGCAATTCCTCTGGGATCCCTACACAGTCAATGAGGGAGAGAAAGCACCTGCAAAGAGTGATTCACGAGGTGTAAGTAAGGTGCTTGTCCACTGTGTATGGCAGCTGAATGTGAAGGATGTTGCAATCACCTAACACTGACGGGAGGCTATTTAAACTGTGCCTAAGTGACTCTCATGCAGGAAACTTGTGGCGGAGCAGAGAATAATGTTTGCACCTCCTGCTTCTGGGAGTCTACCATAAAAACATTTCTCTTCAGGCTAAGAATTTTCTTTGCATATTAAGTGATTTTTTCCATTCTGGTTAAAGCAACACACTAAAATGCACCATTTGTACTTTTCCACAATATTTTCTGATTTAAGACTCACTTTAGAGTAATATGGAACTGAATAAACCATGGAAACTTGTGCTAATAAACTCAGGTAGAGCGTTAGCATCCTAAATTAAGGGCCTGCTTCTGATTCTCTGGCCTTTTTACATTCTGCACAGCTGAGAAAAAGAAGCGAAGAAACTGAGGCTGGGAGCTACCTTTCTTCTTTCCCGCTGCTGTGACAATGTCTCTGTCTGACAGAGCAAGGCAGGACTGCAGCTACTCCCACCTGCAAGACGGCCATATTAATGCAGGGTCCCACCTCATATATTGTGTTTGCCATTCCAGAGGCCTGATGTTTTTGAGGCCGTGTGAGCTTATTCATAGTGCTGCCCAAACGTAGCCTTGGAGGAAGCTGAGAGGTGGCTAAGTGGAGCTCTCCCAGAGCACTGAGTACTTCATTGCACCCACTTGTTGGAAAGACTAGCGTCTCCTCAGTGCTCCATACAGCCTCAGATTCCCCTTTTCCAAGAGGGTCTTCCCAGTTACAATTTTAGACAGGTCACAGCCAGGGCCAAGAATCTGTTTGGTGCAAGTCCCTTGTGTGCAAGTTCTTCCTTTACATAGATCTCAGGTGTGCTTCTGATTATGTCAGGAGAGGTCTGCCATGAAGCCAGGATTCTTTTGGCACTGAAGAGCCAAAGGTCTTTAAAAAAAGTGCAAATACCTTAGCCACCAGACCAAATTTGGGGATGCAATTACAGGACCTAGCCAGCTAGTTAAACTCAGAAGATAGGTATGTGGCTCCCTTACACAGCCTCCATTGCTATAGTTACTAATTAAAGCAATGGAATAAATGGAAAGTTTTATTTATCCAGGCCTTTATCTCAGTAAGTCATTATTTGTTAAGTCATAGTTTATTGGGCTATGAACATTTGATTATATAAACATTTCTTAATTTAACAAGCCTAGCCATCCTTATAATAGATTTTATAATTACCCCAGCAATACTGCACTGATGAAGAAACTGCATTACAAAAATAATTTGCAGCAACATAACTGGAAAGAAAATGTTCTCACCATTGCATCTGCTTTATGCTTCTTCCGTTTAGCTTCCTGCATAAAGTAATCTGCATTGCGTGGCCTACCAGGGGAAAATAAGAAGACATTTTATTATTTTCTGAAGTGCAGAATATTTTCAAGTTATTTTTCCCTTATTTTAAAGCTGATTTGCAAACATTTTTTATGAAGAAAAAACACTTATCATGTAACCATGCATCTTCTATTTCCAAATTGCTGCCTGTGGAGACAATAGCATTTATGGCTGTTCTCATTCTTTAGAAGTCAGTGATTCAAAGCAAAAAAAAAGCTAATAAAATGCGTTTTTATGGATTATATAAACTGCTTCCCAAATTAGTGCAGTTTTGATCGCAAAACGGATGCAAGCATCAAGCGGAACAAGTTATTCCGTCTTCTCCTCTCCCTGGTGCTTGCTTACCTCTTTTTCTACCCCTCTCTGTACATTGTCATTTGCCTTGGCTTCTCCCTCCTCTCAAAACAAATGTGTGTTTAATCTCTCTGCTTTGAAAACACACATTGAACCTGCTTGCCTCCACAACGACCATCTCCTTCTTATCTGTAACCATGCTGAGAGTGCCGTTTACTTTTGCTGCCTGGAGTTCATCTCTGACTAGGTGCTGGGCCACCCGCTGCAATTCCACTGGCATTGCTCGTACCAATTTCTCTGCTGATTTCTCCTCAAACAGATCTCAGAGGCTCCATCCCTTCCTTAACCTACCTGGCCTACCGACTGCAGGGCACAAATTCAACTGCTGTCTCTGCAGAAATTCACAAGTCCATTTCTGATCCAGACTTATCTGCTTCCATTCAAACTGAAAACACAAACTGGTGTCTCTTTGGCAATGTCTGGTCACCGTCTCAGCGAGCTCTCATGGCTGAAGCAAAGCTCTTCATCTCCTCCCACAAGCTCTCCCTATTGCACCTTTCTCAGTCACTGTGGAGAACAGCCATTTGCTGTGTTGTTTCAGGCCATAACCTTGCATCTTCAGTTGTTGCCTCTCATAAAAGTCTTCTCATTTCCTGACCCTGCAGATTCTTCCAGTCTCATATACGCAGGAGATGGCCTTGTTTTTCCTCTACTCATCTAAAACATGTCCTGGTTCTTCTCAGCTCATACTGTGGTCACTCCTATATCCTTGCCTCTCTCTGAGAAGGAAGTTTTGCCTTGCAAAATAGTTTTCTTAGTATTGGTTACCGTGTCATCCCTTTGCCCTTATCTCATGAAAATGAGATATTCCTGAGTTGTCAGAGTATGAATTCTGATGTTTTTACCACTCATGCTTTTAAACCCTTGGCACTGTAAATGATGCAGTATTATTGCCACTCATCAATCTCTTGTAGGTTAACCCGGGTAGGCACCCCACCCCCCCCCAGCCACTCGCTCACTCCCCTCAGCAGGATGGGGGAGAGAATTGGAAGGATAAAAGTGAGAAAACTCATGGATTGAGATAAAGACAGACTAGTAGGTAAAGCAAAGCAGAACAGGGAATTCATTCACTGCTTTCCATCAGGAGGCAGGTGTTCAGCCATCTCCAGGAAAGCAAGGCTCCATCACACATAATGATGACATGGGAAGACAGATATCATCACTCCAAACACCCCCCCTTTCTACTTCTTCCCCCAGGTTTTACTGCTGAGCACCATGTACTATGGTGTGGGACATCCCTTTGGTCAGTTGGGGTCACCTGTTCCAGCTGTGTCCCTTCCCAGCTTCTCGTGCATCCCCATCCTGCTCAGTGTCAGGGCAGAGTGGGAAACAGAAAAGGCCCTGAGCCCCAGAGCTGTACGCAGTGCTCCTGATGAGGTCTCATGAGAGTGGAGTAAAGGGGGAGAATCACGTCCTTTGACCTTCTGGCCTTGCTTCTTTTAGTGCAGCCCAGGATAGGGTTGGCTTTCTGGGCTGCAAGCGCACGTTGTTGAGCTTCTCATCAACCAAACCACCCAAATCCTTCTCTGCAGGGCTGCCCTCAATTCATTCTCTGCCCAGCCTGTATTTGCGCTTGGGATTGTCCTGACCTACGTGCAGGACCTTGCACTTGGTCTTGTTGAACTTCATGAGGTTTGCATGGGCCCACCTCTCAAGCCTGCCAAGGTCCCTCTAGATGGCATCCCTTCCCTCCGGCTTGTCGACCGCACCACACAGCTTGGTGTCATTGGCAAACTTGCTGAGAGTGCACTCAGTCCTACTGTCCACGTCGCTGACAAAGATCAAAAATAGTCAACCTTAATTTGAAGAGAAGGAAGGCTAAATATCACTGGATAGAAATAAAATTCAAAATCTGGCTAATTTTGAATGACCTCTGCCCTAAAAAGCTTGTTGATATGAAGAAAAACAATTCCTCTGCTCCAGCTTTCTTTAAAATATTATTCTCCCTCAGAGTGAAATCTCCTCCCAGCTTACTCTAGCCAGTAAAGGGGACTAAAGACACATTTGTGTCCCAGTATCTCATAACCTACAGCAGCTGCAAATAGTTCCTGCACCCAGTAAGATGTTAACATTATCTTAATAACATGAACCATCTGGATTTGTTCTTCGTCAATTATTTAGACATTGAAACAGTGTTAGCTTGATACAGAAAAATTACTGTTTTCAGAACCATTGAAAGAATTCTTTGTTAAGTCCTGTCTGTCTTCGTCTTGTGCAATGACCTAGGTAAGAGGGTTTACTATGAAGTGCCAAAAAGCAAAGCAAAGCAAAGCAGAGCCAATCAACAAACCAGTGGTCTCATCTTTCTGAAATGATCAAAGTGATGAACCTTTACATGATCCTTTCAAACTCAGGTAATTAAAATACATCCTTTGCAACATACCCTCCCATATATCATCCAGCACTATACGTCTATAATTTGCTTGTTTGAAGCATGGGAAGAGGCTGTAAAAACAAAGTGAGATAACACCATGTAATTATGGTCTACTTATAAATAAGTTAATTGTAAAATGGTTTTCAACTGGTATCAGGTTTTATTCTCCCAAGTTATGATTAGCAATGAGGGTATTAGCAAGAGGCATGCACCTTACTGAACCAAGAAGCCTGCTTTGAGGGCCCTGCTATGGAGTGGTTAACCATAATGCAACGTGCAAAAAATGAAGTAATGGGTTTGTACTAAGTCCAATTGTTTTTTGGAAAGCCTAATATAAAAAAGAAACTATTAAAAGGCCATTTGAAAGCAAAGCATATATATTCTCAATGTGAACGTTTAGGTATTTTCATAGGAAAAATACAAGGTAGACTTACAAATTAGGGGATGCCTAACAGAAATTAAGATTCATTGGGGAAAAATGGGTAGGGTATGTTTCCTTCCCTTCCAGTTTCTTAAACAGAGCTTGTTCAACAGTGTTAATAAACATGCCAAGTCAAATTCTGTTCTATTTATGCCATCTATGAAATACTACTCTTAGTTTAGCACTACATGTTAATAAACTTCCTATTCAGATTACTAATGTGCATGTTGGGTGACAATGGAAAACTGAAATGTCCTACAGATTTTATGTATGTTTTATGTACATTGCATACATTTGTTATATCACTTTAACAACAAAATAAAGGTGTGCTTGGATTTAATTATTTTCTGATTTTTTAATGAGAAAGAAAGGTTTCAAATTCAGTTTTGTTTAGGTTCCCACTGCACATGAACATAATTTGTCTTTTTAAATCCAGTATACTAGTATAAATTATTACGCCCTTTTCTATAGGTTTCTTGAGGATAACAGGTTACCTCATCTCACGGACATATGAAGACACATGAAAAAGCTGATGCACAAATTAATTACTCAGGATAGCTCTTCTGCATACTGCACATTTTGTACCTATGAAGTTCACAGAAGTCTCTTAATCATATTCTCATTTTACAGACCCTTAAGTTATAGTGACTGAGAACCCATATCTGTTAGAAACGTGAAGGTTCATCCAAATCTCCTCTGCAGCTTTGCCTATTTAGTTACATTGGTGATAATCTCAGACTAGAGAATTTGCAGGTAATCCCACTGGATGTTAATCTCAGATACTATATGTTATTGATGAGAGGCATCTTGAAGAGAAGTAAATCTGTTCTCCCACTGACAAGATTCAGAAAGATCTGTGGCTAAAGCCCTTTTCAGGTCTTTGGTCTAGGGTTTGCAATCCCTCTGTAGATCACAGCCTCGCTATAGCCTGAGAAGCCAGAGAATAGAGAAAATGTCTACAGGATTAAAATGGTACCAGACTCCTGGTTGAACTGGAGTGCATAAGAGTAGCAGAAGAAGCACTGGAGTCTCTTTGTTAGGCTTACTGGTCATGAATGTAAACTGAAGTCCCATGAAAATTTATTCATTGACTTCAGGTTTTCAGACAGTTGAGTCAGATTCTCCTCTTAAGTTATTTACGGCTGTATGTATCTATTGGTGTCAGCACTGTCACTCCAGATTTACAAACAGAATTCAGGCCTCTTTTTAAAAAAAATAAAAATTAAAAAGATGTCTGACTTCAAATTAACAGGTACAAACAAGTGTTTTATCTCTATTAATAATCTTGACTGCACAAGAAAGTCTTTTGTTTCTGAATATCTGATTGTCGGTACTTTTAGAAATACAGCCCTCTTCAACAAAGCCAAAAAGGAGTTCTAATACACTGCTCTAATGCATCTCATATATCTCTGTGAAAGGCAAGAGAAAGAGCGTAAAGCATCAGTGCCAGCTAAGTCAAGCTGCTGGTGAATTCTCCCTGGGATCAAGTGTCATTATGTGAAACTGGCTGCTCTCGAGGAGAATTTACCCTACTCTGTTGATGGGGGAAAGCAATCAAGTACCGCTGGAACCAGTTCAACGCATTCTCAGTCAACACTAGCCAGTCACCTAGGCACTGCAACAGAATCCGGCCTTTTACAGAATAACCCCCCCCCATGGCTAGATCTGATAGTACAAACAAGGCCAGGCTTCCTTTTCAGCAGCGGCATTCAAACCATTTATGACTTTGACAAGGGCAGGCTCGGTTGCATGGCTGTGGCTGAATCCGGGATGAAATTTATCAAACAATCCGCTACTGTCCCGAATTTCTCTCACTCGCCTGGCCACCACTTTCTCTGGGAGCTTGTCGAAAACCAGCAGGAAAGACAGCATTTCCATTGCTCGTTATGTTGCGCGGGATCCCAGCGTGAGGGGAGATGGCTGCGGGCATGGTAATTACTCCCCTTCTAGAAGCAGCCTTTCAGAATTTCCAGGTTGCTGAGCTCCTAAGAGTGGTGTTACCATTACTCAGGTGAAATGCTCGCGTGTGTGTATATGTTTCTCTCACCCTCTTTAGCTCTATGCCATTACAGCGTATCTCTGCCACCTTTGTCTTTTGCTGCCTTCTCTGAATTTAATTTACTCCAGTTTAGCAGATAATTGCAAAAATGTAAACTCATGCAGTAAAAAAGGGGAAGAGAATCAAACAAAGTGAATCAATAAAAGCCTTACTTCGTACAGTAATTTATCAGCATCTACTGCAACATAATCTCCTTGGAACTAAGTGCAACCGCTGGTATTTACAGAGTACGGTGTAGCTTAGACTCCAATATACAATTTTAATTATAACTGCATTCAAAACCACATTTTTCATCTAATTTTTGTATTTTATATGAACTAAATACTAAACTATAGCATTTTCTGCTTCATTTACATAATCTACCACTTGTACATTATTTCTTACTGTGGTATGGTGCTTTATGAGGGTACATTAAAAAAAACTAATAAAAGTTCAATTAAACATCATAAATGTAGCCAAGTGCATATTTTAATACCCTTCAGAGATAATGCTGCTGAAGTGTTATAAAAAAACAAACTAGTGCTTCCTCGGTGTACAACAATTGCACATAATAAAAGCAGCTTAAATCATAATTCTAAATATAGGAACAGTTTCACAACTTTAGTAATCTAGACCCTAAGAAAGTGAGTGTGCTGGAAGGGAGAAGAACAGCAAAATAAGAGACTTTAAAATTTGGTCAGGGCTAGGGGCAAATCAGAAGAAACTGGCATAGCCAGGGTTAGCCCACGTACAGTTTTGAAGCTGTGCCAGTAGGCTCTGAACTTTCAGTCCAAGAGGAGAAGAAAATCCTGTAAGAGCAAGAAAACCACGTAAAGTGAAAGGTAGGTGCATACAGTTCTGCCTATTTGCTGTTTCATACTGGGATGTACGTCAGGAGCGTGCCTGACACGTTGGGTCACAGATAAGGATGGTCATCTTGGGGGTAAAAGACAGAGCTGAAGCTGGGGAGCAGGTCTTACTCTACAAAATAGCACTCTCTCCCAATGTCTCATGGCCTCCTACCCATTCCACAACTTAGATATTGTTTTATGGGACATGGCACTGCTGCGTCTTGGGAACGGCACACATGGTGGCACACGAGGTTGGGGAGAGCCCATGGCACTGTACAATGTGGGTACCCAGTTACAGGAATCTCACGTGCACTGTGGCAGACCCAGCAGGTCTGGGAAGTTCAACCAAGGAGCATGCAAGTGGAGGGGGCAGAGAGAGTATTTGTGACCCATTTAAATGATAATGCTATAGGCATTTCAGAAAGACAGGAACAAACAAACTGATTGGAGTCAGGCCAAATGTTAGAAAAATTTACTCAATCACACAACTACACAATTACTATCTTGTTGGGCTTAGTATAACAAGGTCAATATCTTAAACTAGATGAATAGATGAATAGTAGAGATACCTAGAGAGGGAGTTACTGTTGCAAAAAATAGCAGACAAAATTAAAGTCTGGCACCTAATTTAAATGAAATGAAGAAGGATAAAATAAGTGGGGATTCCTATTTTGGCAAAAATGCAAAATCCCCTAGACTAACCAGCCAATATAGTGAAATACAAAAGACCATGAGGAAGAGTCAAAATCCACTACAAATTCCTGGGCATGACCCAGATTCATGACTTAAAAGATATCCGTGTGAAATCAATATCTAGACTAAAATATGCAAGGGCAAAGCGTACAAGCAAAGAGAGAAGAATGAAAGAAGAATTAACAATAGAGACAAGCTCTTGTATTAAAAGCAGAGGGAGAAAACACTACATCCTTGCAGATAAACTACAATTGTGTCTCTTTCAATGTATATTAAATAGATATTCTGAAATCAGCTCATTTCAGTTGAAGGTGGGGTGAAAGCCTTTACAGTCAGACCTAAGGAGCGAGGGCAGGACCTCAGCAGTCCAGATTTATATTGTTTTAAAATACCATGGAATCACACCATGAATCCTCAAGAGGCAGCTGAAAACCAAAGATCTTTCTGGGAGAGGGACTACCTGGCAGCCAGCTCCCATGTTCCCAGCTCTGATGAGTGAGAAGCCAAGGTGTGGGTGAAACTGTTGATGACAGAACATGTGAAACCTGAGTCAATGAATGGGGTATCTACACTGAAAGGAGCAGGTGATCCTGAAACAAAGACTCTATCCAGGGCTCCTGTCCTGCAATGCCAGTCTAAGAAACTTCAGTAATCGCAGGATTTGAAAGAAAACATAATCAGGCACTAGAAGACCAGGAAAGCATCTGATAGGGATTTTGGGAATTCATATTCCTCATGTGCATTAACTCAGCACATCCCCTCTCCAGCTCCATGACTCATTGCTGGTTCTCAAGATGAACAGGGTATTCCCAGGCTAAAAATGAGTTTGAACAGTCTGCATGTGATTGTCTAGGCTAAAGTGGTTATGCTAATTTGCTAGTGTGGCTAGTTATCACTGGAAGATGAAAATATCCTTTATATGTTGAAGGAAAGATCAGGAAAGCTCCCAGATTTCCCTGGGGGATGACAGCCTTTGCACTCTAGGGCCATTACAGTGAGCCTTCTAGTCCAAAAGGGAAATTTTGGGTAATTATATTTTGGAAAATGGACTTGAAGCACATTCTTCAAACATATGTAAAGGTATTTCCCACTGCCACAGGAACAGCAAAGCTGACTTAGGAATTAAGTTGCAAATAGAGGCATTAGAATATCTCTTACACACCACACCTGTGAATCCTGGCATTGAGGGTGATGAAAACAAACAGCTCTCTGTGATCCAGCACAAAAAGACAAACCCTGGGATGGACTTTTAGCTCTTTGAGGAGAAACCAATGTTTGTCACCAAACCTGAGGAAAACAAACTCTGTCAAGAACCGGAGGTGTGGGAGAATGGTAAACACCACAGGAGGTTAGACGAGCCTTCTTCATATTCAGTACGAGACCTAGATTAGTCAAAAAGCTGCAGGCTTTGGAGGATTCTCATCAGCTGCTGTAGGCATCTGCTCATTGCTCACCAGTTGCAGAGGTGAGGAAAGACTGGGAGAGACTGGTGGGAGAGACTGTCCTCTCCTGTCTGAGAGAAGCGGCTCTGCTGCTGGGACCTAGAGGGGCCTGATTAGAAGACCCTTGTCCTGCTCACTGTTATGATTCATTGTGGACTAAAGATATTTTCTAGACAAGCTGTAGAATAACAAAAAGGCACATCAAAATCAACTGATGCAAACAAATCCTCTTTCCTGAGTAGCAGAATTATCAGAGGCTATTTCAGATCTGAGTCTGTCAATAAACCCGTTCCTTGGCTATGTCTGTGCAAGTGAAATAAGCAGGGCAAGGATACCAGCTCTATCATTTGATCATCCATGCTGTTTAATTGCTAATACTCTCCCTGGCATAGTTTTGAGCTCAGTCCCAGACAAAGCCTGGGCACAGCTGGGGGACAGCACAGGCCGGGGACTGCTCTCTTGAGGCGGTGAGTGTTCTTTGTTTTGGGGAGTGAAGACAGTTTAATCGTATAAACATAGGCAATGCTGGACCACTTGCCTGTAGGAACAGAGGAGAGGCGTGGATGTAGCTTGTAAGTTCAGATGAGGTCCACAGCTCTGGCTTTTCTTTCACGACAGGGAATAGTGGCTATAAATTCTTTACCCCGTGAGAATCTCCCGCTAGAGCTGATTAAGCATCTATTTCCCACCAGACCAAGCTCTCACAAAATGTTCCTAAGAAGGAAGGGGGTAGGTGGTCTTGCAGAGAACAGGCAGCTTAATTATCTAATCATGGGACATGGTGTCTGCTTTCTAATAGTCTAATGTTATTTTCTCATGAGCAGTGTTCACATGAGAAAATTCAGCGCTACAAGTAAGAAGGGAAGGAGAAGAAGAATGGGATGGTCAGGTGAAGTCTTGAAATCCCCCCAAAACAATAAACTGGGAGCAGTCCAAAGCATATGAATTTTTGAGGAACTTAGTGTAGTAGATGTTGGTCTATCTGACCAGTGATTTTGTAGATTGCTAATGAGAAGAAAGAGGAGCCAAGCTCTATTCCTTAACTGTGCTCCTGAGGATGGGCTCAGCACTACAAAAGTCTTCCTAAATACATCAGAAGACCAGAGGTCCTTCAGGCATTTTGAGCAATGCAAAGTGTGATGACTTCCAGATGTTGTTTGGGAGCCACAACCCACGAGCACATTTTCCTTTCCACTCTGAAACACAAGAACAAGGAAGAGGAGACTGAAAATGAGAGATGTGGGGTTCAAGCCAAAACAAAGAGATGTGCCAAGAAGTTATCTTTTGAGCTCTTTATGAGCTCTATGCATAACACCTTTACAGGTTGAGTATTTTCTGGGTATATGGCTTACTGCTTGACAAACAGGAATGCTATCTCACAGCAGGATATGTCCCTTGGACAATGTAAAGCTGGTCAGTGTGTGTAGCACCTAAATCCATAAAAGTGGAACAAATATTCAACAAAATACAAATTAAAAAAAAAAAAAGCTGAAGAAGATGTATTAACTTGCTCCTGTAAGACCAGAATAGAAGGAAAATATATGTAAGTGAAGGAAAACCACACCCCAAGTTGGAAAAGGTAAACCACAATGCAAGTGAGAAAATAATCCTGAGGAGCATGTTCTGATTTAGGCATAAGGAAAACTGCGAAGCTGGGTACGCTCTGCTCTTTTTTTTTTTATACCACACATGCAGTATTTTGAGGAGGGTGTTGGACTGTGCCCTCAGGCACCCACAGCATGTCTGTGCTTATCAATTCAAGGACAACAGACTTTGTTCCTAAATGCGGTTATTGGGAATTCTGTCATTCAGTGAAATTACAGCAGGACTGAATTTGGCTTGAAGCATTATTATGTAGCCTTGAAAATGTTCTCTTCATAGAGTCAGAAATGGCCAAAAATCCAGGAAATCTTGTTAAGAATTAATACTGGAAATAGCCTCGATGTCACTTATACGTGTGGCATGCTGGGTACCTCGAAGCATGTTTAGAGCAGGCGGTAAACAATGGCAAACCAGGGCAAGTAGGATTTTGCCTGCCTTTTGAAGACTGTTAGCTACATTCACTTCTATATTGCGATGTATGTGTGTACAGCACTCTGCCAAGCAAGATATACTTTTTATTGACCTACTTGTGTTCCAATTTATTGCTAGTGACAGCTGTTGTCAATGATCTGGAGAAAATAAATTGAGAATACAGCAAAGAGACACTGATTGGTCAAAAAAATTAGTTGTTGTTTTAAATCAAATAGAAGGGATTTAGTCGCTTAAAAACTACAGGTTCTGATTAAAATGAAGACTTTAAAGCTATGGCTGGATTACAGTAATTCAGAACTTCATGGATTATGAGATGAAATGCTTCATAGGCATCACTTTGGACAAATGCTGCCATTAGGATTACTACATCATTTTAGACCTACTGTATTGCATTTCTTCAAATCTTCTGCTGTGGTACTAGACAAATTTGAAAGACACTGGCTGCCGTATTTAATTTGATCCTTCTAACATGTGAGTCAAACTTGTTGACATTTAACATTTGCAGCCAGTCTAATCTGCTACATTTCAGTGACTTCTCTGCACAGTAATTTCAGAATCAAGGTCTAGTATAGCTGGTATTCTGGTGGTGTTTCCTAGATACAGGTTGTGGATGACAGCTGTAGTACATGAAAATCTCCCTCCCCTATTTATCACAACAGGCATTTAACTGTTTCTGGTTTTTAAGGGCAAATTAAGATGCATTTGATTCTGTGTTTCATCTTATTTGGCTTTTTAGATTGCTTTTTTTAACAGGCCACAAGTGCCTGGGGACATTCTACATGGAAGGCACTATACAGGCACAGGTTTATTGTATCTCTCTCTGAAAAGGTGAAACAGTCTTATTGAAGATGCCTGCCAGAGAAATCACATGTATCACTAATGGAGAAAGCAGGTGATAAAAGCCTCTTAGATGACAGAGACAGTGAAAAAAGCAGTTTTCCTATGGCAGTATTCTAGGGGAAAACCAAAACAAACCAGTCCCCCTGTCTTTTGTCAGCATCTTGAGGGAAAATCGGATGAAGATACAATACATCTGTTCTAGTTGTTTCTGACTGTTTTTTTTCTAATCCAAACAGATGAGCACGTCCTACAATTTTGACTCTTATCAGGCACCCTGATACCTTTCTGCCTCATATGTACATATATAAACTGCAGAAAAATTGAACAGTTGCAAGTAAGTTATAGATGATAAAGTATTCTAAGAGATATGAAGAGTTAGGTAGTACTTCTAAACAGTTTCACATTTTCTCAGTGGAGATTGTTGAATAAATGCACTGGAAGAGGTAAAAAATAACATGGAGGGAAGTGGAGAGGGAGGGAAAATAGGAATGTGTACATGGGGGGAGTTTTCTCCAAAAGGGGCAGAAAAAAATGATTACATTTGTTCAACTTATATCTCCTTATGACTGCCATGAATACCCACAGACATTAATCTCACCAGTCTTTTCTTGACAAACAAAGCAGTTATGTCCTTTTGAAGTTTATGGGAATTATTTATGCCTTATAGTAGGGAAGCTGGATTCTCTATATGAGAGGCTGTCATCCCTCTGAACCAGGTGGTGTGAATAAACATTGCAATTATTACAATTATTATTATTAAATCCCTGTTCGGGTAAAAAGCAGGTCCTGAGGAAACAGATATTTTCCCAGGGTTTTCCTTAGTATAAAAGAGTTAGTGATGCTGTAGGTGAAAGTCTGGGAGAATAAAAGGTGCATCAAGGTCGCGTGGCTTACAGAGCTGTGTTTGCTCCAGGCAGTCTGAGGCATAGCTTCAACAGAACCTCTTCTACACTAGAAAAATCAGTATTTTTCAGGCTAGAAAATGGCAAGTCAAAAAGAATCATAATTTTCTAGATGCCAGGATTTCAACCTTCAGTTTCATCTTTATACCTTACCTAAATAATACCACATCCTAAATGACCTTGGGAAACAAACCACCCATTTTAATTCACCAAAAAGAGAAGAAGGACAATTACAAGCTGATTTTTTTTTTTTCAGAGGATGAGAGCAGGGGATGTTTGAAGGATGTAGTGGAGGTGGGGAGGGCCAGGTATCCCTCCAGGTACTTATGCCAACCACTGTTGCCTCCTGCTCACCCTGCTTTGTGATACCTTCTCCTGAGCAGCAGCAGCAATGACAGCAGCAGCTGTCAAGGCTCAGGGATGCAAGGCTCCAAGGATGTGTCCTCTCCCCTTGCTCCCGAGGGCACACAAGAAGGGTGCCCCTGTCACCCTGCCTTGCGATGGTTCGGTATATATTAATAGCCTGATGTGTGCATAATTAATGCCAGAGCCTCAAGGGTACTGAAAAAGCCTTAATGGCCCTGTCCTGCCTCATGTGGGGCCTCCTCCCTCTGCCCACAGGCTAAAGAAATCCATTTAAGCTCAGGTCTGGGCCTTTGCTCCCTGTCCAACTCACTCAAAGTGTGCCCGTCTTCAGCCCTTTCACAGCCATGCTTGTGCCCAGCCATGGCCTTCATCGATCTGGACCCTGACCTGGAGACTGTCCTCCTGGCTGGACCCCTGACCTGCCTCGTCCCTGTGCACACCCAGCAGTCACTGGGCTGCGTCTGACCCTCACCGGACCTGACCCTGACCTGACTTCCTTGGCCTGACCGTGGACCTGTCTCATCACCATGGACTTGCCTGAGGAGCTAGGCTCTCGGTTGAACCCGGCTCCACCCTTGGGCCTGCCCGCTCACCTTGCTTGGGTGCTGTGGGACGGGACCCCTGGCTGGCACGGCCCCTGCCCCGCCAGACACATTCCTCCCCTTGGCTCCCTGTCCTTTAGGGAACAGTCAGCCCTCACTGCTCCCTGATGATTAGAGGCTTAATTTATTATGAAAAATTAAAGAGTATATACAGTATGTCTCATTCATTTCTCGATGTACAGCAGCATTACTATATACTAATGCTTCCGGCCATGTCTCAGTTCCTGTTGGACAAATTTATTTTTCTCACATTAAATGGAGAAAACGACATTGTTTTCTTTATTTTAGAGTCATCTGTACTTACATATCATCAAAGATAAGCTTTGTCCTTCTGCAGTCCCTGGGTGTGCTGGACAGAGGTGACCAAGGTTCTGTTTGGGACTGGGGCTTATTGCAGAGAAGAACATTTTCTGAATTGATGTGAATTGCTTTCTAGACAACAAACAGCAGAGAAGACATTGAGGAATTGGCTACTAACTTCAAAAAAGCAACTAATAAACAACAGAGTGTCTTTGCATTGTGTTGTAAATTGGCACTTAAGTTTTCCTACTATTTCAGCAGGGAGTACGTATAACTGTCCTGTCACTGATAACCCTAAATTCACCGATATTGCTCAGAGCGCTTTCTAAAGGGCTTGAATTTCAATGTGATATATGGAAGAAATGGAGCTGAACTATTAGTAACTATCAAAACACTCTGAAACATAGTAAATGAAATTATTAAAGAATAGATCTGTTGTGGTCATTTAGAAGATCAAGTTATATCTCTAGTCTCCAGCTTCCAAACTAGCATTGTACCTTGCCTCGGGAGAGCAAGGCTCACTTGTTTGACTTGTTTCACTCTGCACTGCTAATGTGCAGTATGGAGTTGTAGCCCAAGGTCCAGGTTTCTTTCTGCTCTGGGCCCCTGATCAGCTTGAAAGATCACTGCTCTGTGCCACAGCCAAAGCACAGGTCTTTTGGCAGGGTCTCACACATTCCCTCAGCTGCAGCCCTGTTCTTCGTGTGGCCTCATGAGCCCTTCGTCCCACCGAGTGACTGGCTGTGTGGGCTACCACGCGCTGGTACAGTGCAAAGCAGAAGGTGCTGGGTTGGTTTTGGTTGATAACCACTGCCAGAAAACACAGTTCTTTCTCCAGTAGGTGACAAATAGAAATGCAATAGGGAATGGGGCACGAAGCTCAGAGGGATAAAAGCCACTCCCTGGCTCGCAGACTCCGACAGAAATTCAAAGGGCCGCTTGGGCATGCTAGTTAGGTGCCAGATGGGAAGCTGGGATATAACAAAACTAACTTTAGCATTTATAGTTCATGAGCTCTCATCTTCTACATGGTGCATCCAGATGTTTTCAGATGAATAACCAGATATATAAGAATTTTATTGCAAAGGTTGTTGAAATGTTGACCAAATGGTGCATTGCTAGGCTATGCAGAAAATCTCAGTGAAACACATTTGCTAAGGGTGTGGATCATAAAGCAATCACCTTTTACTTTTGATTTCCAGCATATTTGCCTGTGAAGGAATTTAAATTGTTTTCAAGCTATCCAGTGAAGAATCATACCATTATAATTTTGAATGGGTTATAAACCTCTAAACTTACGTTTAAAATGTTAAAATATTAAAAATTTACATTTAATCCATGAAAAAATAAATTAATGACTATGATATGTTAAAATGCCTTTTTATTGGAATATTTTTATGCAATTAATTTTATTTCAATTTACCAAAAGCATCTGCAGGATATTCTTGAAACACACAATTTATGATACCTTGGTTTTTAAAAAGTGTCCAAAATTAAGATTATAGTTACTACTTCCCCATCCACTCTCAAGAAATAAATATATGTCATATATAGTTAATGTATACTGTGGGGCCAGTTATCCCCACAGCAAAAGTGGCTGGAAGAGACCACTGCTACAACTCAGGTAGTTTGGTTTCCTGAAAGTTGCTTAGGCACTAATACTTGGGCTGTGGAAGCCTCTTATGTGTCAAACAACAAATACAACAACTAGATATAGGATCAAATACGTAAATGGCTTTTGTAGCAAGGAGAAGAGCATGGGCCACTCTGGCAGTGGCAGAATGCCCTAACAGCTTGACTAGATGCTCCAGCAGTGGACATCAATACGATGGTACCCAAACTGCTTCTTCTAGGTACTTCACACAAAGCAGAACGACTTCAGGGGGAGGACGTGACAATATTCTGCCCTTGCTCTTCTACCGGCAGAGTCCTGGAGGGTAGGGTATGATTTTGAGAGGTAAGTACGAGAGATATGTGAATTCCCTCAACCAGAAGAGCTAACAGGCTCTTTACTCCAGCATCCTAATCACAGAACTCATGCATATATGGGGGGGCAGCACCTGCTCCTCCCTCTCCGTGCTCTGATGGCAGTGGCTACCTATGCGGTGTAGTAATACGGCCTTATCTGGAAGGATGCTCTGGACACATTTAGTGTGATCAAGACTTTCTGATAGGTATCTGAATACCTGGGCTCTGATGGAGCTGAGTTGGGAGGCTGGTGCTAAGATGTTCGCTGGTGTCAAGAGTAAGTAGAAATGCCTGAGAAAGTTGGTTTTAAGACATGTAGGAGAACTTATCTGCAGGCACACTCGTGGTTAGGCAGGGGCCTTATACAGTGGAGGCCTTATGCACCACACTTTTGGATGTAGGGGGCTTGCATCGTGCCCAGGCGATACCCTGGAGGCCTAAAGCCGTTTGTTCTGGGCCATTAGCTTTTACCTTTTGCTTATGTAGCCTTTGGTATTTGCCTGCTTTACAGCCTGCTCTCTTTACTTTCTTCTGTGCCTTGCTAAACTCCGAATCAGGAAAACTGAACTTACAATACAACATTCATTACTACAATTTTTTTGCATAACATTCTACAAAACTATCACGGACTGCAATAGAAAGTGAAAAATATCCAGCTAGGCTGTATACTGTGAACAACAGCATAAACTTACATTGAAGTCTCCGGGATGTGGCTGTGACTGGATTTCACCCTTATGTTTTTTGCTGGAGGAGATGGAAGGTAATAGACTGCTGCCATTAGGTCTGCTGGAGGAAGTTAAATCATCGTTGGAGTATTTGTGTTTTGATGCATCAGAGAGGGGAGAGACGGGTGACCGAAGCATTTTCTCATTTTTATTTATTGGTATTGCCAAGCTGGAAATGGAAATTACAGTAATGGAGTGTCACAAAGCTGGCTTTGAGAAAGGTAAATGTTTTATATATTACCAAAACTTTGAATTTAAAACCTGCTGGCAGGATAAAGTCTATTGGTATCTGGAAACAAGCTTACAGTATTGGGACCAAGAGTTCATTTACAAATTTGTATCATGTTAAAGTCCGTATCAGAGTACTTGAAAAAAAAAACCAGAGATAAATAGCCACTTGCTCACCATTTCTTAAGGGATAGCTGGAGACGAAGATTAGGCTCTGAAGTGTAAGTTCAGGTTATGGAGCCCTATTTCACCATTACAGGTGACAATTTATAAGGCATGGCAATAAAACCACATGCGAACTAAACCAGGAAATGTGTTTAAAGATGACTGGCTTGTCTTTGTGCTCCACGCCCAGCCTTTGGTAGCGCTGTTTATACTAATCTAATACAGATTTTGAAGACAAAGAAACATAGGCTGGTACTGCAGACAAAAGGAAACCTATGCAAACAGTAGACGCAGAGAAATGTGAGCTGCTTCGCCTTCTAAAGAACGCTGTAACACAGACAGTATTTTCAGCTTTCATTTATTTGGGAGAAGCTTTGGATGAAGAGAAGTCAGACAGACCGTAAAAATATGCCCAGAAATAAACTTCAGATGTACTAATTTGAAGAAAAAATTTAGCTGAAAATCTTAAAGCAACACACACAAAATAAAAGTTTTTTTAAGCAGACAGTTTGCATTGAGACTAAAACTGTGATTAAGGTCAGGCAGACTATTTTAACACAATACCTTTCCCTATCACATTCCCCTTTATTCAGCCTATTACTTTTTATGGACATTTCTCACTTCTTTATAGTTACTGTATCAGACAGTATACACTTAATGGAATCGCAAAAAAGAATATGGTACAAACTATACTTTATTTCTGCACATCATTTCAGGGAACAGAGCTAATTAAATGTGCTCTTATCTTGCATTTGTCCATTTATCTGGCCAATCTTTAAAAACCAGCTGTGAGAGAAGCCATGAATCAGAATGCAGAACCTTTCCTGTTTTCCACAGTGTAGTACCTTTAAAACACAACGTGAACTGTTTTGCATTCATGACCAAGGCTGTTTATGAAAGCAAGAATCAGGGTGTGTGAGATGGACAACTCTGCCCTTCTTCTCTCCCTAAGAAAAAATAAGATCTTTAGCACTATTTGGAATGTGCATCCCGATGCTGTCATTTCTTTTCCTCTTTTCAAACATAAACCCATGCCTTGACTAGCCATGCTTATACATCACTGTCACAAGTGCAGGCCTAACGCATCCAAGAGAAGCCATAGCTCTTTGGAAGTGTAGCCAAGCCTCAAAAGCTTGGCCCGGAGCTTGTGAGGAGTAGCTGTGGTTTCTAGTTGTGCTGCAGACCTTCTCCATGGCCTTTGGCATGTCGCCTAGGGCCCACCTAAGCGTATGGTGAGCAGTCCAGTTGCAGCAGCACAATCATCTTATGCTGAGACGCTGCGCAGAACAACCCGCAGTGAGCTCTGGTCTGCTGGGAGTGGGCAGGTTGTGGCACCCGCCGCAGATGCAAGATATTTTCAAATCCTGTCAAACAGGGCCTTGCTTGGTCTGCACCTCAGACTGTAACACCACAGTAGAAAATGCTCATATCTGAAGGTGTTTTTGCTGCTCTCTTAGCTACCAGCCCTCAGCTGTGCTGACAAAACTGTCTGGGGGGCTCTGCTGGGAGCTGAATAATAACAACCCAGTCAAAAAAAAAAAAAAAGAAGAGGAAAGAGTTCTGTTTTCAGACATGTTTCTTGAGTGAATTTACAGGAGAGCCTCACAGGCAGCTCAGCTATGGTGGCATAACTGGAGGGAGGATTTGCCAGCATGAGCAGCCGCTGGTGGCAAGAGGGACAGGAGGTCCTGATACCTGCACTGCTGGTTTAGTCATAGCCTCAGTAGCCCATCCTCAGCTGTGGGAATAGCAGCATTTGATATCATGTAGCATAAGCCACAGAAACCTCTTGGAAGCAGGGCAGACCAGGGAAGAATTAGGATGCAAATAGACATTTAAGACCTTCTTTTTTGTTTATTTCCAGGAGTACTGAATATAATGTCAAGCAAAACACAAATTATTGTCCTGCTTCCAGGAAGCACAGAATTAACCCTGTGACATAGCAAGCTGTGACAGCCATGCTATTCTCTGAGAATGAATGCGACGTAAAACATACGACGCTGCGGTAGGAGGAATGGCATGCCTGCATGCAATCACCTACAATAAAGCAAACTGTTCTGTGTATTGTTTTCACCTTATGAAACATATGTGACATGTCAGGACAAAGGAATAAAATGCATATTTTTGAATAAGCACTGAATATATTAGTTTTCTCCATGTTTTTTTCCAGTATTAACGACAAGAATCGCTCAAACTCATTAGTGATGTGTACAACAGAAAAGGCGACTACAATAAATACAACTATTCTCTAATTTTAGCAGTTCCACTCCAAAAGATACCCTGATGCTACCAGAAATTTTTTTTTTTTTTAAAATACTGATAACCAGCATGCAGCTGAACTCTGAAAAGAGGCATGTGTAAGTTTGACTGCTGGAAGCCTCCAGAGAAACTCGGTATGGTTGATCTGACATTCATAGGGGTCTGTGTGCATAAACCATGCCAGCAAATGCTAAATATTCATCATTTGTTTCATGCCCTGCATCCTTTGAAAATCTGATTGTTTCTAAAGTCTGAATTCCTTGTCCTAAAATACCCATTAATTACACAGAATAGATTGCTTGTAATCTCAAATATATTCTGGCACTGGGTACTGCAGGCATTGTTACAAATATTTTTCTCAGTCTTTTCCATAGAGTTTGTAGATAATTGTATACCCAGACATACAGCCAAACTTTAAGTTTGAAACTCGTAACACTGTAAGGAAAGAAAAGGTTATAAGATTGTTGCCTACGTGAATTGGTACCTACAACACAGTGTTTGGGAGTATGTCTTGGATGGTTGCGCTCCTCTAGCTATAATTACTCATTCTATGAGCCCCACACTTGAACTCACAACTTCTTTGTGCAATAGGACAAAAATGCGAGTATATAAATGTGTCAGGAGCTGCTAACTTGTTCATTAAACCAGAAGAAAGGAGAATGCAGCAGGCAATTTTTCAACATAAAATGTGATAATTAAAAAATAAATCCTATTATAGGAAAAAATAACACACTATTAAACTGCAACTAGTTGTATGACTCAGTAGTAAATAAGAAGGAAAATGCTTACCTATTTTCATTCATATTGCAGTGATTTGCTGTTGTGATGCTATGGGCAGAGGCAGCTAATCGTGAAGAACCTTCTTTCTCTAAATGAGTCTTCTTGATGTCTCTGCACTCTTCCTCATTCTCACACTGAATGAAGAGAAAGATAATAATCTTGTAGGTTTTGGACTTACTACAGATCCAAAAGTATTTCAGCAAGTCAGGGTCTGGTATTTTCTGGCATTTTGGTATTAACGATGACACTTTCTCAGAGCATATGCCTAACATGGATCAGAGACGATTGGTCCATGTCTTAAAAAACTAAAATCTAAAGAGGCAGTGTGTAAATAAAGGAGTAGAAGATAAAACTTGTCTCAACCACTCCCCACTTGTACCTCGGGATATTTTTTTCTTTATATTGCCCTCTTTGCCCATCTCCTGTGCGCTTTTCTCTTGCCTGGTTCTCAACCTCATACCTCTCGTCTCCCCCCATCTTTTCTTGGCACCAGTGACTATGCCTATACTAGTCAATACAAGAGATCAGCAACTGGCCCTGAGGCCAACTAGCATGGCACAGCTCACACACATGCACTCATCTTGCTCCTCCTTCAAACCAGGGTATGCCACATTCAGGAAGGGACCTTAGGCCGTGCAGTCCCGAGTGAGAGTCAGTGTTTGGAAGAACAGAAGTTGGCCTAGGCCAAAACCACATTAGCAAGCATGTTAACAGTTAAGCAGAGAGGGTGGATGACTGTGTGCCACCGCTTGGGGCTGGACCCTGACCCTATCTGACCTATTAATATGAACATAGCTGGTGTTTCCTGCCACTATTTAATTTCACCTTGTGTTCCTTGGGTTCTACCATTGCCTCCCAAAGGCACTGCTTTCCCAGCCTCCTACAAAGTCCACATTCTCCCACTTCCACTCTAGTTGATGGTGCTGCCTGAGTTTTACTTGTGCATTGTTGGTTCTGCTGTATTTATTGCCTTGCTGCATGGTAAGCAACATTTTTTGTGTTACCCACTACCACTATAGCTGCTGCTATGGGGTTAACATTGGAGCTTATACTCCAGAGGAGTGAAGATCTCGCACCTGAGTGCTTAACCATCCTCCTCTGTCTCTGCGTTGCCCACCTTGAGATCAAGACAGAGGTGGAAGTAATAAGGACCCCTTTCTAATTTTGCAGTTATGCCTGATAATCTGTTCTTGTTAGTCTTATTCTTAAAGTCTTTTGGGAAGGGGGATCATGGATTGTCAGTTTGCGGTGGCAACTGTCC
>NW_009259707.1:5209162-5210801 GCF_000687185.1 Egretta garzetta | reverse complement strand
CCTTGTATTTGTTATATCATGAAAACCACCAACAGCAGCAATGCTTTAAGACAGAAGAATAAAAGATAGAGTGTGCCACAGAAAGTTGGATTAAGCATTTCTAGTGTGACTGCATTTATTTTGCTCTTCTATCATGTCCTCCTGTTTCCTTCTGTGTGCACAGCCTGGCACTATCACACTGGCATCTCCTATGGCACAAAACATCAATCTTTTGTTTCTGCCACTCTTTCTTGGCCTGTTCCCCACCATTCTGTACTGTGCAATTGCTTCCATGCTATTTCCTAAAGAAAATGCGGGCAAAGGCATCTCAAAGCTTATCAGGGCTCTCTGCTATGGCTCTACCAGTGGCCAGAACAGGGCTGCCACCTTTCAGATACTAAAAAAAAGAGCCCCAAAATGAAAAAAAGATAAAAAAAGGAAAGACTTCTTTAGATAAATGGTCCCCAAGAATATACAGATCAATCTGCACAAGTACAGTAGCTCAGAGGGTGACAGACGACTGCACAGTAAAACTGTCCAGAAATTGGGCAGATGGCGATCCCAGTTCAGAGTGACTTTTGGGGTCAGATGGGTACAAATGGACCAGAAAGCCTCCTCACTGGACAGCTGTGGCTGTGGGGTGTAGGGGGCTTTCTTGCTGGCACTAGCGGCTCAGAAAGCGTGTGGGGGAGGCAGGGCAGAGGGGTGGATGCAAGCGCAGGGCTGTGCCCACCTGCCTGCCATGGTGGTGCTGCTGGGGAGGGGGCAGCTAATGGAGTATAGTCCCACTTCTTACAGCTGTGTGGGAGCCCCGAGGTAAAAGGGGGCTGCACGGGTAGGAGGGAGGCAGGTTGCAGAGCCAGGCAGGTCCCAGGTCTCTGCGAGTGTATCCCCCACAAAGCTGGGGCTCCCTGCCAGGACCGAAGGACTTGCCTCTTGTTGACAGTCTGAGAGGGAAAAAGACATTGCCTCTCCTAATTTGACACACACAGTGATACTGTACAGACCATGGCAAGATAGCCTTTTATTTTCCCTTTATTGATCTAAGCATCACTTTTGTATGCTCAGGTTTTGAGAGAAGCCTCAGGAGAGAATACTATCCTACTAAAAGGCGGTGTCTTTGCTAAGGTGTGGAACGCCACATGCCAGCATCAAACGCTATTCTCCAAGGGGCTGTGATCTCTTGCAGCCAGGAGTTTCATCTCCTCTTGGGATGGCATCTCCCCTGTGGCTTGGCTGGTTTCCACATGGCGAATGGGGACAAAGCCCTGCTCTGAAGTGCCGGTCTGGAGAAGACACCGCCATCGAGCACTGGACACGGGCACAAGCGACACTTGCCTCCCACTTGCCGGAGGCCCCCCTACCCACCCTGATTGGTCCCCCCGAAGCTCACCTTGCGTTTCCTTCTAGATTTCGGTAAACCCTTCTCTGCGGGGGGGTCAGCACTACTACCCTGCGGGAGGCTGGCCGCCTGGTTTGCTCCGGCGCTCATGGCCAGTGGCTCTTCAGGCAAACGCTCTGGAATCCTGGACAAAAGAGCCAAGTCAATGTTGACCCACAGCGACTTTACCTCATCACTGTCTTTCAGAGGAGACAGGAGCTCATTCCTACCGAAAGGAACCAGGGTGTAAAACTGTTCCTCCAGCTCCTTTGCTATTTC
>NW_009259707.1:5137662-5208624 GCF_000687185.1 Egretta garzetta | reverse complement strand
GTAGTAGGGATGGGCCTCCAGCGCTGGGCCATCATGGTGGGTCAGGATGGGTGCTTTGTGCGGGGTGACTTTATTCAGCCACTTGTCCAGCTGCCACTTGTTGGATGAGGGTGGCTCGGGCTGAAAGGGAAACAGATGGCAACACGCTTAGTGCTGAGACCCTGCTGCCCTCGCCCCAGGGCTCCATCAGGGACACCAAAATGCCAGGTCCCTCCCGGTAACACAAAAATTTACCTCTGGCCAAAGAGCCACCCCCAAGCAGTGGTGACCCCCTGGCGCTGGCCCTGCATGGTAGACGTGGGGCATGCCGTGCAAGTGGGGATATTCTTGGTTTCAGAATGAGGTTGGGAAAGAGGACAGCTTCCGTGATTCATCACTTTTAAGGATGATTCATGCAGCGCTACCGGCATTGGCTTGACTGGGAAACACTCCCAAGTTTCCAAATAGAAGAAAAGATAATGGTGATAGGAAGAGAGGAAAACAAGGCAGGGGTATGGCTGAGGCTAAGGGCATAGAGCTGTTAGGAAAGCTAGGGATATGTATTTTGTGCCCTACGCCATTGCGATAAATACAAAAAGTATTTCACAAGCATACAAAGGGGCAGGCAGTGGGGAGCTGAGGGGTTAACCAGGTGGTTCATGTAATCTGTCTGGTATTGACGTTGTAATCCTGTGAGATCCCACAAACATTTGTTGTGTGGTAGTATTGTCAAGTGCTCATTTTGTGAGTATTGTGCGGCTGTTAGTTCTTCTCTCTGTTCCTGTCACAACATGATCAAGTTATAAGAGAGCATCTAAAACATAATGGTGTTTGGACAGTGAAGAAGTGGGATAATTACGATTTCAAATGTAACCACAGCTCAGACAATGTTATTTCAGAACAATGTGCAAGTGTTTTCTAGCGCTTCTTGCAATCAGTAATTTGAATGTAATAAAATGAAGAGGAAACGAAAAAAAAACCCAAAGGAAATAAATGGTGGAGTAGATGGCCAGCCATAACCTAAGCCTGCAGAAGCCAATGTGAAAAGTCTCCTAAATTCCTTAATTGGAACCAAAATTTGATCCACTAGGCTATTGCATATGAATAATCAAAAAGTGTGTCATGAGTCTAACATGAAAACCATCAATGCTGTGGAAGAAAGTTTGCTCAAGAGAGAAAACCCACAGTCTCTAACTTAAAACAGTCTCTTACCTAAAAGAGTCTCTTACTTAACTCCTTATTTAAAGTAGGTGCCTGAGGGCAACACAGGTTTCCTGCATAGCCAAGGGCATCTCCAGAATCACCCACTGAGGGCTGTATTCACTATACATGGAGAAAAGGCTCCTAAAATAAGCAAAAAAGTTAGACATCGGAATTCATATGGTACAAATATTCCTTCTCGCAAAAGTGTCTAATCTACTCATTACTGAACTAGCCAATACCTATGGGAAGTATGCTGGATTGCCTCAAGTTTGTTTTTTCTGAAGCATACTCCCTAATATCTTACATGAGGAATTTCTTTCCTGAGCTGTAAATCTTGAAAATGGATGGGCAGTATTTCTCTTGGATGAGGATATATTTTTACAACTCTTAACTCTTTATCTAAAATAAACAGCATTTTTTTGATTGCTGCTGAAAACACAGATAGATTTGTTTGGTGCCATTCATTGTGCACTGAATTTACTAGATATATAATAAAAGGTTCACTATACATGGAAGTCTTTCCACTGTTCAGGTGTATTTAAGAAAAGGACATACATCAGAAGCACGTGGGGAAAAATATACCTCTGCCCATAGGTATAGGTCAGAGTGAGGGCAGCTTGAAAGTTCAGAAAAACTTCCAGCTTTTCTGTTACATCCCAGGCTGTCTCTTTATGTACCTTGTAATTCTTGAAAACAGTGGTTCACAAAATATGGATTTCAAGGGATCACAGTAAACCAGCAGAAAACAGTGATTAACTGCTACCGTGCCATAACTTGGCAATGTGGTACTTTCCTACAGTGATATGTCTGCTATTTAGATATAGATAGAATAACTACAGTCCCACCAACCTATAACCAAGTATGAAGTCTAATAAAATGGTCAGCAATGTTGCCAGCTTTACTAATTTTGTGAGGAGTTTCAGGACACTCATTATTTTTTCTTAAAGCCTCAGAATCATGGGCTTAGATGCACATCCACGGTTTATTTAAATAAAAATTTAAATCCTTGCGGCTGCTGAAAAACCCTTAAGAAATGTCTGCAAAAAACCCCCTTTAGGATGCATCTGCTAAAAGTAAAAAGCCTGCAGCCCATAAGGTAAATTAAAAGAATCCAAATTTAAAAAAATCAGAATTTTAAAACTTTTCTCACTATTTCTGGGCCCTGATAAAGTTTTGGAATATTTGAGATTGTCAGTGTGCATGAGTGATACCAATTAACTTTTGGAAGTAATTTATTCAATTGATTGCTCTAAACTGAAAAGTACCGTACTTTGAAATCACTTAAAAAAACCAAGGTACCTTGCAAGACAACAAAATCATCACAGCCAGGAATGAAGATCAGGCCTAGTAAAAAAAAGGACTGGGAAAATTCACTTGAAAACTTTCACCAGTCCACTTTACCTGCCTAACTGCAATTATTTGTGGGAGAAAAAGAAAAACCCTAATTCTCCAGTCCACACCACCCCCCTGAGCTGATCACATACTATTCTATGGAGGAAAAGTTGGTTTTCTCGAAGTGGGACATCGTCAGCAGCATGTAAGGATGGAAATATATATGAATATATATCCAGAGCGATCAGGTAGCAGAATGGTCTCTGTCCCTTAGTTTTTTGTGTCATGGGAATATGCTGCCCTCACGGCCTTGAAGAGAACTGGGTATTTTTTAATTGGGTTAAAGACGGTGGTGCCCCGATGGGCAGCAGCCATACGAATAACGGTCTGTGGTGAAGCTGACTTGCAACGAAATATGGGTTTGGCATGAAAACCCAAACCAGGAAACTATCAGACAAAGATAGTTCCAGGGACCAATGCACCACAGATGTACACATGTGCCAGGCTTCATCGAGAAACAGAAGGATGCGATACACTTCCTTAAAAATCGTGGGCGGATTCATCTGTACAACATAGACACCTATATCTGAGCTAGTCAACGAGTTCCTTCTCCAGTCAGTGGACTACTCTTCTAGGGTGTGAAACGTTCCTTCTTGAAATAGACATCTGAAATAGGCCAGATGAGCTGGGCCCTAAAAATGTCTATTCCTCTCCACCGACTGTAAAGGGGAGGCTGAGGTGATGAGCAGATGTAGGTATCTACGGTACAAGTGTCCAAATTTAGGTGGGATGCCTCCCACACAGCGCGCCTATATATCTCAGATCTCTTCAAGGCTACAAGTGCAACCAAAGGCACAAGTGGCACGCATCCAAATGAAACCTTTGTCAAAACACTATCCAGAAACACTTTCTGGGGTGAAGGGCTGTTAAACAGTGTTAAGTGTAATAGGGTCACTCTATGCTTGTTATTAAAAAAGGGGACCGAAAGTGTAGCTAATACCATGGTAGACTTGAAGCATGACACCACTTTCACTGAGAGATTAGATAGCCTATAATATGCGCATGTACTTAGCCCACTGTGGGGTAGGAATGAGCTATCAGCCATCCCTGCAGTATATTCAGCCTACTGTAAATCCACATACTAATTTACCCTTGTGATAACTTGCTTGTGCTGCCCTGCTATCAAAGATGTCATTCAGGGCAATCCCCAGACAAATTGTATTTAAGGCACAGATGATGATGATGATGAGGATGATTATTATTACTACTACTACTACTACTTTATTGCTACTATTAGGTCTGCTGCTAGTGCTTTATCAAATTCGAACTGGGGATTCCCATGTGTTAGGCATGGCACACATATACTGCAAGAGATGGCTCCTGCCACAAAGAGTTTTCTGGAGGGAAGGGAGAGTTTATTTTGTAGTCATTGTCAAAAATAGTCCACAGGACAGCTAACGGCCACGAATCCTATTTGCAAAGGTAAAGATAGCGTCTACAGCTGGTCTAGTGGTAAAAGCCCATTTTCTTCTGAGTGCACCAGTCAGGAAATCGAATCATGGCTGCACTTAAGATGGGAAGCAAAAACCTTTTGGAAAACAAGACAGATACAGAAAACATACCCTTCCTACCCCACAACCCTAAAAGTGCAACTCTTCTTCCCCTCCCTCCCTAATGAAATCTATCAGTGAAGAAAGGCTGGTGCAGTGATGGGAGCACGCTCACCAGTTTGTTGGTCTGTTAGATACACGCATTCTTCCTATTTTCTGAGCTAAAGAGAAGAGAGCCAATGCCACAGAGTTCCTGAGGGAAGAGCAGGGATTCACCAGCAGTGGCTTCTCAGCCACTGGTACTTGAAGGACTTGATGCAGAGTGGTCAGGAGGTGGCTCTCTGGTGATGAGGAAGGAGGGTGGGGGAGAGCATAACCCTACAAATCACTTCAGCTTTGACCTGGTCAGTCACAACATGGGGACTTGAGATGAAAGAGTATATCCTGTGATGATGGAATAAGCACGGACAAAAAGTATATGTGAATCATTGAAAAAGAGGGAAAAAAATTAAAAGTTGTGGACTAGTCACAACAGCAGAGGCTGCAAAGGACATTGCATCTCACGTGTGGGGCTGGCGGAGGCCAGGACAGTACCCCTCTCTCTTCTGGCCTGATTACTGTTGACTAGCCACTGATGCTTTGTCCCATGCGATGGCTTCTCCGCTTGCTTCCTGCCCATTCCCCGCTCTAGTCCTCCCTGCGTAGTAGGAATTCCTGGTTGTCTAACCAGATTCAGCCTTATTAAAGGTCTGCAGGATAATTCAATGGAACAAAGAACAAACAAACCAGATTCTTAGCTTTTGAAATATAGCTCTTTCTATGGACTTGACACCCAAGGTTTTTTTCTACCATCTGAAATAGTTGCAAGAACAAGACGTCATTGTTTTCCAGAGTCCTCATTTATGACGTTAATTAAGGTCATGCAAAGAATTCATGACTTCAGCAAAGAAACGGGAGATACAAGGCTCAGTCTGTTGTTCGTAAAATCAGGTTTGGCAGTCCACAAAACTGTAACTACAAACATTAATGTCTGAGGCACCTTAATTTGTCCACATCACTGAAACCAGTCTGAATGTTGTCTCCTGTTCTAGCTCAGCCATTATTCTTAGTTTACTGCAGACATAAAGTGTAGACAGCTGAGCTAGTCACTACAGGCTCTAAATAGTCAATGGAAAGAAACAGACACTTTTAGGGTGCAATTCATCTAATCTATTTTATATGTATGCTTTACAATGAGCTGCTTTTACACTCTAGGCAACTGCATTTAGACACCTGAGAACAACTCCAAGATCTCAAAATGAGATGAGGAAAAAAAATACAGAAAAAATGAAACAGCAATTGAATTTCTATATAATCTCAAATGCAGAAGACACACTGTCCTAGAAATAAAAATCTTTGAGTATATGCACATAATATTTCAGATTATGGGAAAAAAAAAGGGAATGAAGGCCTCATAATGGTCTGCAGATTAAGTTCCTCCCAACCTGGAAATATGGATTTCCTGCCCGGCATTGTGCCGGGGTACTCAAGTTCATTGTACCTGAATTTATCAGTTTATGCTAAAGCAAAAGCAAAGATGTATTTGCTTTTTCTGTTTTATCCAACAGATGAAATTAATTTTAGGACTGAAATTGTGTCCACCACTTAAATTTAGGTGGACAGGGCCTCCCTTTAAAGAGTTTCCAAGGACCTGTCTCTCTCCATTTACCAGGTAAGAACATGGCATGTACTTTAGGAGGATAGCTTCTCTGGGTGCACAAACGTAAGTTAAAGCATTAATGCAAAGCAGACAAGACTTCCAGTCGGAGACATCACAGAAGCATGTTTTGAACTGGTGCCATCAGTCATACGACGGGCCTGGGAAAACACTGGCCCTTGGGGGAAGCACAGGTACCCTACTTCCCTGGGACACCCTGACCTTATCCACGTGTGACCTCTCCCATATCCCATCAAGGCATGACCTATGAAAACCACTGCAGCCATCACACTTTTTGAGTCATTCACATTTTCGTATAAGTGCGTTTCATACGGCATGTCCTAGAAGGCAAATCACAAAAATATAACGCAGAGAGACAAGCAATCTGTTGGAGCAGTGCAGCTGTTCTGTGACAACGATCACTGATAACTCAGGCTCTGTACAAAAGTAGTTCCACGGATCTCGAGAGGATATGTCTAAACTGCGTAAGAGGAGGCACTTCCTCCACGTTTCCATGCCTCTCAGTCCCCTGCCTGACTTTATGAAATCCACGACCTGCCTCAGTTAATTAACTTCTGCATGCCCTGAGGAATTGCTGCTCTCAGGTCCAAGCAGCATGGGGATCTGCCTAGACAGTAAACACTCCTCCTTTCTTGGGTACTATCCTTCTCCTCCTTTTATCTCATATTTCCTTCCCCCCACAACCGTTCCTTCTCTTTCTTCTCTTTGTCCCTTTTCTTCCACCTTCTGAGATCCCACAGGGAGAGGAGAGACCGAGTGTGAGATCTCTGCACTAATTCCAGCAGGGAAATAGGCAGAGAGAGAACAAGGTCTTAACGGGTTGGATGAGAGAGCTCGGAATGGGAAATACAACATGGGGTAACGCAGGGAGGGCAACAGGGAAGAGAGGCTGGAAGGAAGAGAATGAAGACGAAAGGGAAGAGAACCAGGGAGAGAGATTTAGGAAAGGGACAAAGTGAGAGGAAAATTAACTGGCAATGGATCTGAAAGTACTGTGAAGGGAAGACAGGAAGGAAGATAAGTGTTAAATAAGGAACAAAAGTGACAGAACCTGAAAAATATATTAAGGCTGTTTCTGTGAGTGCTGCATTTCGCCTGATGGGAAATATAGCCCCAAATAACCGAGGAAAAGATGAGGAAAGGCTTGCTGGTTATTCAGCATAATTTTTCAGGTGAGAGAATAGGTGAGGCATAATTTGGGGGGGAGGAGTCTGATGATTGGATGCTTTATGTGGAGTAGGAAAAGACACTGACTGTACTTCATGTGTATTTACAATCTTGCTGCTAGATTTTTGAATATTTTTACAGACAGTAATTTGTGTGATGTGGCTGTGGAGTTCATTGTTTTATACTAAAGGTGTGTATTGACCAAAACATGTAAAAACATCAATCCTGGTAGAAAAGTAGAGAAGAGAAAGCAGCCTTGTCGTGCCTGTTGAGCACTCTGCAGGGGTGAAAGCAGGAGGTGGCATGGCACTGGCAGCTTAATTGTAATTTGGCTAGGGCTTGTCTACATGTGGAAATTTTCAGTGCTAGCTTTCCAGATGACAAGGGTGGCTTTAATGTGCACCACGAGTAATTCAGTTTAGTCCATTCTGGAGGTGGATTAAAATAAATCACACAAAGGCAGCAGTAGCAGAGAATAATTCACTTAGAGAGTGAGGTGAGGGAAGCATGTGAGTGAAAAACAACTGTTTTGCTCTAAAAATCCACCCTCAAACTGGTTTTATAATAGCTTCCCCGTGTAGAGAAGCCTTTAGTTCCCTTGCAATGCTGGGAGCCCACATCAGGACTTTGCACTAAGCAAGCCATTGCTATGGAGGAAGAGTTGCATAAGACTTCAAGCAAGCTGTGAGCCTTGCAAGGGGCTCCACTCATCTCCAATTTGAGGAAAATACCACAGGGTTATTTCTTTCTTCATTTTTGTTTCCAATGCTTTAATCTGCCCCAGGATCCCCTGACACTTGCATTTCACAGCAGGCCAGGAGGAGGATCCCTGGGCCTTTCTCTTCCATTTTTTTTGTGCATCTCCCCACAGCCGCCTTGTGTTGGCTTGGCTGGAAAAAAGTCTGTAATAACGGATTGCTGCCCTAAATCAGAAAGAGCAGAAGCCCTTACCTCTGGGCTGGAGTAATGCGAGGGCTTGCTGCCGTCACTCTCGCTGGAGCTGCTTTCGCTCTCTGAGTCAGACTCTGAGCTGGTCTCGGATTCACTGGAGCTGCTGCTGCTCGACCCCTTGCTGGAGAGTCCTGCGGCTCGGGCGTTGGACTGCGGCACCACCAGGCTGCCAGCCCCCCATACACAGCCCATCGGGGAGCGGGGAGGGAAGAGAAGAAAAGAAGAACACAAAAACCCCACATGTAAAACCCATGGTGTTTTAGGGAGCGCACCTCTCTGAATGCCTGTGAGCTTGTCTCTGCTGCTAACGAATGGCGAAGTGAGTTCAATGTTACATTATTATAATTGGGGGGAAAATACGGGGTTACCCTCATCTCCGTTTAAAACCATAGCCTTTGCCATCTCTTCTTCATCTGAGGGAGGGTCAGGTCTTCACTTCAGCTTGTCTCTTTTCTCATTCAACAGACATTTTAGGACATATTAAAAATATCCAACATTAAAAACCAGAGTATAGAAAGTAGTCTTACACTGTCTAATGAACACTCTGCACAGAGGTGAAAGCAGGAGATGAAAAAGGTGAACAGTTAAGAAACAGAGTTGAACTCCACACTACCAGTCATTTATAAGTCGTAATAGCAATAGCGATAATAATAACAATAACGATACATCCCCACTGGAGCTTCCGACCCCCATCTTCTGTTCTGCGCACTTCTTCACCTACGCATAAAAGATGTGGTTACCTGTATATGCCATCTTGATATTGACAACTGTGAGATCTAAGCCTCTGATCCTGCAAAAACTCAAAGAGCTCAAGCTTGTGGTTTTGCACGTCAGCAGAGCAGTGCTGTCAGCAGAGCTACTCGCCTTCTTAAAAGTTATGTTTGCATGCAAGTGTTTGTATTATCAGGCCTGACAGCAGAAGAAATGTATACTTTCCTGAAATAGTTGACCATGCATATTAAAAATATCACAGCCATAAAGACCTGAGTGTGAAATGTCCTATTAAGTCATCCAGCTTATTCCCCAGGCAAAGGAAGATTGTTCCCTATAGCAGGGTGCATTTTCTAGTGAGTTGTCCAATTTGATTCTAAATGGCTTGAATGCAGCTTTTACTTTCACCCCTGGGAAACTTCTCTGCAAACTAACCCAAATTCCACTGTCAGAAATTTCTCTCTACATGCAACCTGAAGTTGCCCTTTTAAAATTTATTGTTGTTACTTATTATTTCATCCTATTACTAATAGTTACCATGATAAATTATCCTCCTCCCTTTTCACTTTCACATATTTGCAGACTGTTTTCCTGCCCTACTTCAGTCATCTTTCAGACAAGGCCTTACACATTTACTTCTTCTGATCTTTCTTCATAAGTCATTATCTCCAGGGATATGGGATCATTTTTATGGCTCTTTTCTGAACTCATTCCAATTTGTCTATATCTCTCTGATAACAGGATGCCCAAAACAGAGTGCAGCATTATAGATGGGTTCTCACTAGAGCCCTACAATGAAGGGCTATTACCTTCCTGCTCCTTGATGCGTTGCTTCTGTAAACATATACCCGAGCTGTGATGGAATATATAGTCCATTAACACTCCTACATCTCTTTCAGCACTGCTTTCTCCAGAATTCCTCCACTGATAGCTACATTTTAGAATATTTGCTTCCAGAGAGATGAGCTTGCTTTTTTATTTCATACCAGATCTCATTTTCTTCTTTACCGCACATGCTTCTAGCTCCTTTTGATTTATTTCTCTGCCCTCGGAGGTGTCTGCAGCAACTTCTAATTTAGTATCAAATGCAAACTTAATTAAATGGTTATTCACTTCCTTTTCCAGATCATTAATGAGACTGTTAAATAAACCCCACATGAAACACACCAGTACCCTAATAACCATCTCTTCCCAACTCCATTCACCGGTGTTTATCATTACCCTTGTTTATGCTCCATCAGTCCAATATTGTGGCTAATGCAATGTGGTCTTGGAGGCGCATTTTGTGAGAAATAATACCTAATAATTAATTACAGCTCTGCTCTGTTGCACCTAATGAATTGTCTTTACCTGCTAATGGTGTATTTCATTCTGGAAAACTGGTACCTGACACACGACACATATGACAGGCAATTTCTGGGGCTTTGAAAAGAGGCCAGGCCATCAGAGAGGCAGTTTCAACTCCACGATTCCCCACGGCTGCACGCTTCCAGGCCCTATCCCTGCCTTCCCTAACATATGCCAACCTTTCCCCACTGGACCACCTGTCTTGCACAAGCCAGTACTCCCACCACATCGCCTTTACTTGCAGCGTCCCCCTTGCCTTTTGCTTGGAAGCAGCAAAGCTGCCCATGGCTTTCTTGCTCCAGAGAGTTTCTGGTGGCTTGGGGGAATTGTGCCGCTGTTGGAGAGCTTTCTGCACCCTTCGAGGCGCAGCGAGGCCAGGCAGTGCAGAAAACCTCACCTGTGATCTCATCGTATGAATTAAAGCAAGTAAAATAAACTGGAGAGGGAGGAGCTGACCTCCATTTATATTTTTGACCTTTATTTCCATTCTTGTAACCACCAGGCAGTAGAGAGAGGCAACAGTAGAAGCCCATGCTCCGGCAGGACGGCCAGGTGCCACACGCATGTTTGCAGAAATGCCTGCCAGCTCTTGAGAGGCAAGAGCTCTGTCACCGTGCGCAGGCATTAAATGCACTGAGTGAGTGCCTTTAAAAAATCGCCCCCTCGCTATTTTTGTTGTTATTCATGATGTCTCTTTGTCTAGCCAGGTAAGTGTGGTAAATGGAAGATTTTCAGGCAGCCATTTGTATAACAGCATTAAGGCACAGAGGTACCTGAAACAGAAACAGCTTATAAACTTGTAAAAATTTTCCTTCCTGAAGAAGGAAAATTGATGTTTTGTGCACTGCTTTGGGACAATGCAGTTTTCCACTTGTACAAGTTGCCCAGTAAACTTTAGATATAAGTCGCTCACTTATATTAACAGATTACAGTCAATCCCTTGGTAATAAAATAGCAAGAGCTCTATAAAGGCCATTGTGAGTAGCTTTTCTGGTTTTGATTTTTTTGTCTTCTTTTTTTTTTTTTCTTAAGGGAATATGAAAAGGTAACTGCCTTTTCTGACAGTGTAGCTTTGGGAATGCTTTTGACAGTGTCCGACTCTGATGGATTTCTAGTCCTCTCCACAACAGCATTGTGACTGTTGCCTGAGAAGTTTTTCAACATCACAAAACATCTGCACGTTTATGTCCTGCCCCTAGTGACTGTGGTTTTAATTTTTAAACCATCATTTTTGTTTGGCATTGACTGAAGTATACAGGACCACTATATAGGGGATGAGGGAAAAAAAAACCCCACAGTAATATTTCTTTCCTGTTGTGACATGAAGTGTTTTTCTAGGCTGCTGAATAGAAATTGTTACTACAGCCATAGATATAAAATATAACTGTTGGACTCTTCACAAACATCTGGAAATCTATGTTTGCTGCTCTAATGGTAGGCAATATGCTACAAAAATTTAACATTACAATATTTTCCCATTTATGCCGATACTGTTGAAGTTTCCTGTCCCCCTTCTACCTTTTCCATTTTTAAATAGAGCATATTCTTATAAGGCTCCTCATTATATTATAGTGACCAGGGTGAAAACAGTTACATGTTTCTTCATGCATTCTTATTAAAAAAGACCATTGTTTTAAATTGGCGACTGCCATTTTGGACTGTTCTTTCTAAAGTATGTAAGCAAGATCATGCAGTCAAAATAAAAGACCAATTTACATTTTAATGACTGTGGCACGTAACATTCATGCATATTTTGCTACTGGCTTATGCCCCAGAATTAATTACTACATCAGATAAATGATACTTTTATTTTAAGCAATTTGACAACAGTTTGGATAAGAACTACTTTTCTTTAAAGCCCTTGATAAGAACATGCACTCTCTGACTTAAAAGAGAGAGTAAATACCTCGTAAAGTTGCCAGAAGTTCAGTAATAAGATCACTTAATAACCAACACACCATCTGAATTTTCTGCTCAGGTATCTCCCATCATCCCAGCTACATGGGACTTGGGCACCTAAACACCATGCCAGTCTCCAACGACCTATTTTCCTGCACTGCCTAGCGGACAAGTCACCCTTCTCCGAAAAACTGCTAGATACCTTGTAAGCCTCAGTTTTTCTCAGATGTGCAGGTTCAGAAACACAGTGGTTTGTGGGAGATTAATATTTCTTCCCCACTCAGACTAATTTGTGATCCAAGTTGAGAGGTGGAGCCACCTCAATCCCTGGAGGAGCCGGAGAGGTTAATTGTGGCAGGACCAGTTATTAGCTCCATCAGACTGCGTGGCCACGGCCAGCCTTTGAACAGCACCAGGGTGGTTTAAACAGTTGCACAGGAAGGTGCAGGAGTTTGCTATTCAGTCAGTGGAGTGAGGTTCCCAAATCCAATTGCCTCAGTGGCCCTCAGGAGACCTCTTGAGGTTAATCACACTGGATCTAGGTCCTACTCTATGCTCCATACTAAGCTGCTGCTTACAGCTGTGCTACTTTCCATGATAATAAATCATGGCGTTCAGCTTTGGCCACGAGAAGTTCCCGGGCAGCTACACATATGCTGCATTGCAGGAATTTCAGTCTCAGTGTTTCAAAGACAGTCATCACGGATATCTGATCAAGGTACAAGTAAAACAGATGTAGTTCTTTACCAAACTGCAAGTATTTGCTAACTACATTAAGTGGATTCAAAAGAGAAAAATCCCTTCTATGCTGAATTATTTGTGATCCCCATTCTTCGCTGCGTTACAATATGGAGGCACTTTATATCTACTTTACACAGGTATGAATGATTATCAAGAATGCAAAGCAAGGGAGAATCGGGCCTTGAAGAAAAGCCTGTGCCAAGAAAAAATATAGGAGTGAGCCTCTGAAATACTTTTCTAGACACAACAAAGGCTACGCAAATTCTCATGCTTCATATTTTGGAGTCCAGTTGGTCTGTGTAATTCCACTTTGCAAGAATTGTATCCAGAGCCTTCTTATCAAAAAGCTCAGTAACACTACCAGACACTACTGTATGCTGTATTTGTTTTCGTGTCTGGAGACAGGAAAATATTTAGCCAGTGTGATCTGCATAGCTGTGATCATCTAAATTATTTTTCTTCTAAATCTCACCTTATGGTACTATCCATCAAGGACTGTGCAACTACCAAGTGGCCCCGACTCCCCATAGGGAAGAGGAATGCAACAATTAGCGTGAAGAGCTGACTTGAATAAACAAATGACACCGCTAGGGATCACATTGTCAACATTGAGAGGTAAACAGGGAGAAGGTGATCTGGATTTGTAGATGTCGCAAACATTTGAGAAAATCCTAAGGCAGGCAGTATGAATGCTTGCAGTACCTGAAATACCCAGGAAATCTATCACTGTCTGGAAGATCAAGGCCAATCGTGGGAAAACAATACTCTGAAACAGATACCAGTCCCTTGGCTGGTATAAACTGTCATAGCTCCATTGACTTCAATTAGACTACACTGATTTAAATCAAACAGTAAATCTGACCAAGACTCTGAAATGATATTTCAAACTCAGTGATGAAAACATATTCCACGGTTTAAAGGAGCTCTGCTGGCAGAGTGTCTATTTTTATTCCAGATTAAAGTATCTGAAACACCACTTCTTTCTCCCCTTGAAGCCAACCTAAAACCCAGTGAAGGTCTTTTACGGAAAACTCTTTATCCCTTTGTTGCGAGAAGCAAATCCCACACGGTGCTTCCTCAAAGCACAAACCGAGAACATTGTGCCAAGATCTGTATAATTATCTCTGCTGCCTGGCACTGAAGATATTGCACGTCTCCCATGCACACAGTAGGGAATTCCTGTGTCGATAATTGTGAATGAATCACAGAGGCAACGGAAATGCCCACTTCTTGCTGCTGCCCCTGTGTATTTTCAAATTCTGTTTCAGCAAAGACATCTGAAGCATGCTTACCGCGGGGGTCTATCTGGACTTGCAGATCAGGCCATCCCAATGTTGTAACAGAACATATGGGGATATTTTCTGAGGCAACTGGAGAATGCCAAGAAATAGCACCATAAGGATAGCCTACAGAATGAATGTGGACGTCGTCCAATTGTTTCAGGCCAAAATCATGCTGAGAAAAGGGAGATGATACCATAAACTATAGAATATGCACCCACGTGAGGACAGCCAGATAACTCCATGGTTTAAAATACAAAGGCAGGTTTTGTACTTAACATACACACGTATGGAACGCATAAAGACCATCTGCTCTAGGTTTAGCTCTGCCATGTTGAGTGTGAATAACCAAATCAGCCAACTCTTCCAGGGTTCCGGTCACCATCCTAGTCATACACAGGGATGACCAAACTTGCCTACCTTCAGTGCATTAAGAGACGTCCTTCGTTATTCTTTAAAAAGCACCTGGATATCCATGTTCTGAACACAGTACGAAGTGACACAAATTAATGTTTTTGCACCTGTGCTAACCAAGACCATGAAACCAATTAACTGCCTGAGTTCTTTACTGTTACTGATTGTAAAAACCTACCACTCACTAACAAAAAAAGCGGCTAGCCCTGCCGTGTTGGCTGTTTGGGCCCGAACAAAAAAAAAGGGGGGGGGCACTGGGCACTTCCCTTTCTCCAGGTAAACGATTTCCCAGGAGTCTGTTAATATCTTTAGGAAACAGAGAAATGTTTTCATACCTCATTCCTATAATGGATGAGGTATGAAATGGGAGTCATGATAAGTGAGAGTCCTGGAGGTTGTTTGGCTTGTCACAATATATAATGCTTCTGCGAAAGCACTGCATTACTTTAGCCGCACCACCTTTGCACAGCACAACTAATAAAGCTCAGCTGCCAAGAACAGAGTTCATAGACTCCACCTATATTTTAACACTGTCCTTGGGAGTTGCTTAAATAGTTTGTGCTGACAAGACTACAAGTATCATCTGATAATGCAAACCTAAGGTAAATCAGCTCTCTTCAGAGTCAGGTGTGCCCCGTGCGACTGCAGCTTAATTGCCAGAATAGTCACCAAATAAAACCAAATGGATGGGAAAGGCCATTTAGAAAAACAAACTATGAAGCTCATGCACACACACGTACAAAAAGAAATCCTCAAGAAAATCCAGTCTGGCAAAGGGGTATCTACTTAGGGCCTTGTTGATACTGGAAGCAGCAGAATCACAGCTCCCACCTTGAAGGAAAATGGTAGGAAAGGGAAAACCACTGAAAAAAAAAACCCCAACTTGGCTAAAAAACCCCTCCTGAAATAAAATGCTACATAACAATTAAGAGTGACATCTCTGTATAAATAGCTCTATCAGGAAGAACGTGTGCCGGGGTATCTGAGATGAAATGGTCCAATAGACCTGGAACAGCATTAGCATGGGGATGAAGTGATTAGTCAGCAGGCTGACAGCTGTGCTAGGAGCCCGGTGCCAGATTCCAGTGTATGCTTTCCACCGCTGCCAAGTGTTTGCTTGTCGCTCCAGATAAATGGAGCATCAGCAGTGTTTTATTTGACCTGCTCGCAAGAAAAATAAAGCAACTCTGACTTCCTCGGTGTGTTTGTCGTTGACCTTGCATCAGCTGAATATAAGCAGAGAGATTCCCTGGTCCAGAAAAGTTAACTCTTTAGTAGAAGAGGAGTGGTAAAGTCTTTTTACCTTGGTAGTATAATTAGTCTCTTAATGGCCTGAAGTATGGTGACTTAAAAAATGACAGGCACAGTCTGTGTGTCCTATGCTGCCCTTGGAATATGCCCTTGGACCAATGGCCTGGAGAATGATGAACAGCTTTGAGAATAGTCCATGAAAAGCCACCCTCCTGCCTTCAGTGTGAAATCAGGAAACCATTTAAACAGAGACTTTTGGGGGGAGGAGGGGGCAGGGGGCAGAAAGAAATTGTAAGTGGATGAAGTTGTTGAGAAGATTCAGTCAGACAACACCACTTTTGATTTCCCCCTGAGACCAAGGCCAATGGCTTTTGTGTGTTTTCCTTCATATATACCCCAGAAGTTTTATTTTTCTCTCTTTTCTTTATCAGTTTGGTCATGTTAGGAACTTTCTATCTGAGACCCACTCTGTTGTCTGGTCGAGGCCAGCTTCTGCTGCTGGCTGGAGATCAGATACAGTGTCTTTGAATTACACATCTGAAAATTAATGTAGAACACACCTTTTTTGACCTTTAAATGCCCTCGATGTGCAAAGGTCCTTCATGGTGGCTAAGAGTGGCAACCATACTCTGGAAGCAGCGTTACTCAAAGGACTCTCTGGGGAGATAGACCCTCTCCTCTTCTCCTCTAGGAATCTAGCCCTCACATCAAATCAAAAGGCCCAGGAAAGGGGTAAGAAACCTAGACAGACTTTGCCAGAAGGAAGAAAGATTCTTTTGAGCACATGTAGATATATGGTGCTAGTGGCTGAGACTGTGGTCAGGCATCGTTTTTCCACATCCAATAATACTGAAGCTTTGGATGTCTTTCTGGCACTCACTCATCCCTTGTAATAACAAAGTGCATTCTTCTGGACACTGCTACCTTCCAGTCTTTCCTCTTTTCCACCTGTCTCTCTTTCCGTCCTCACTTTGAGGAAGTTCCTTTCAGGAATCAGGAGTTGCTGCATACAATTGCCAATGGTCTCTAGGGAACATGAGTTCATTTGCCCAAGGGAGATCAGATTACCTAGGTTCACTGACAAAGGTAAATATCACTAGAGATGAGCTCTGTTCCACTTCCCATTACATGAGTTAAAAACATGCCTGCATTTCATTGGTGTGTATGATAAGCCAGACACAGAATAGGTCAGGGCTCAGCTGTCAGAAGGTCTCATTAGAGTGGGCTAATGTGAAACTAAAGATGTCATAAGGCTCTGCACAAGTTCTTTTGGTCACAGGGAAGCGGTCGAGATGCTGAATCCTACGATCTGAAGAATGACTTCTGGACCGATGGCCCTTCAAGAGAGAGGGAGAGCTCCATAGGCGTCCCTTTTTCACAAAATCTTGATGTCACATATGACAGTAGGAGGGGAGATCCTTGTGCTTCAGCAAAATAAGAAATCGGAAGTTACACCTGAAGTCAATGAAAATAGGAAGAAAGCCACTAATTTAGTGAGGGTTGAATGGAAATACAGAGTGTAAAGAGTGACAAAGACTAAGAACTGTTTGTAAGCCCACTGCCAAGAGGTCACCTGAAGACCTCAACCAAGACAATCTTCTTGACTTTGTGAACAAGTAAGTCATGTGACTCGTTCAGTCAGGACTTCACCTATTGTGCAAGGCTTAAAAAATGGCTTAAAAAATGACTTAAAGAGTGACATCAAGGTGGAATTGGACCTTCTTGGTCAGATCTTGATATAGGTGGCCAGTGAGGTACAAACCCAAGGCCAGTGGGTTTGTAGGCATACAGTTTTTCTGACCTTAATTTACAAGGAGACCTAACTAGTGCCTAACTTCATCATCCCAAAATGCCTTCTGGAGATTACTGCCAGTCTTGAAAAATTAGAGGGAATCTAGGATCTTAAGAGTTGCTTAAACAGAATGCCTGGTATGCCCAACACCACGTGCATTTTGATCTGGATGGTAAGCAAGGGAGGTTTAGTTCAGACTCCTCTTCATAATTTCCCTTTCAGGGTTCAGTCAACTCTCTCCACTTGTCCTAAAGACTGGGGATGGTATGCAATATGAAGACCTATATCCACTCCCAACTCAGTACTCCACTGTTTCATTAGAGCACTATTAAAAAAAGCTGATCACCTGCCAGATTCAGTGATACCAGTACTACCCATCACAGGAATAGGTCCTCCACTGACATTTTGAAGGTTATTTCAGCTGCTTGGTCTTTGGTGGGATAGGATCAAACCCACTGGGAGAGATGTTGCAAAGATAAAGGTAAATAAACACTGGAACAGATCATCAGTGAAGATGCGGAGTATCAGTCATGGTAGTTTCAGAAACTAGGTTAGGCAAAGGAGCAATGCAAAATGTTCTGCAGAGTGGCATTAATCCGCTATCTTGAAAATGTCTCATCAGGAGAATTCGATACAAATTCCCTGGAAATTAACCTGGCTGTTGCTTTTCTTGTCTCATTTATTTCCTAAAGCATGAAGCATAGTTGTACTTCTGTCTAAGAAAACAGCAGTTTATGCTTGTGAGTGACAGCTTCATTGAGCCACAGAAGACAATCACTGCAGTGCACACGAGGAAAATCCTCATCTGCTTTGGCCTACCATCACCTTATTTCAGTTACTGTTAACATAACTCATGTTGTGGCTGGCCATCTAAACAGACAGTCTTTTATAATTTTCAGACGCAGTTGTACCTTACTTCCACACGGCAGTCTTTTGCCTCAGTCAGCAGGGCCCTGGGTACGGTTTTGTCTTGCAAGACCTCTCACTAAGCTCTGAGAGTCCAAATACAGATGAACTTGTGCAGATAAAATTACTAACTACCATAATGGCTGTCCAAATGGGTGCAATAAATTTCAGCGTGAGACAAACTCTCTCAGGTTTTACTGACTCTTAATGTTGCTGCTGCCAGCTTTAGTGTTACTCTTTGACTCAAGCCATATTCTGTTGTCTCCCAAAGGTCTTTTCGGCCCGTCAGCTCTAATCAATATGCTGCCTTGAGAAGGAGCTTGTTTTAAGTAGGTTTGCTCACCATAAAGAACCATATAAAGAAAATTTGACTTCTAGTCCTTGTCAGCATATATCATTCCCTATGCAGAGCAGCATTTAGATGGTCTGTTAGCTGAATCCAAGTGCTCTCTTTTATATGTTTCAAGAAATGACAAATGCCTGGAAAAAATGCATAGTTGTTCTACAGAAGACATTAGGCAGACTCAGGAATGGCAAGCAGAACAGCTAATAAAGCCCAGAACTGTAGCAGAGAGGATGTTAAAAGCTAATTAGTTTGAGATTATTTGAAGACTTATAAAAGGTTCTTCTGTTCTCCTTTCTGATGTAAGTACAGCCTGTTTTCCAGCAACATGCAAAACTATTTTAATATATTTTTAGAAAGCATTGCCCAGGCTATGCTGTTTACCTATTATTGACATGCAAGCTCAAAATAAAGGATGTCTAAAACCGATTTTCAGCTGTTGCCTGAGGTGCAGCTTAGGTTTTCCGGGGTCTGAGCCACCGGGAGGAAAACTCCCATTCTGACCAGGCTCAGATTCTTGACCCCTTATTCTGGCTTAGTAGCATCACACTCTACAGCTTGGGACTGGAGTACCCAGAAGTGCTCATGAAGAGCAGGAGTGGTCTGTCTAGTGAGGGTATCAGGATCTGACCCACTGTAACCCAGCAACACAGCGTGCAGGTACTTGATGAAGGATTTTCAAATGGAGGGCAGCCCCTAGCTGTGCCTAGCCACAGCAGCTGTGCCTTCCTCAGTTATAACGTATTAAGCTGGCCTGTGAAAAACAATGAATAAGTATGGTAAGCACAAATATATAAATTCATGTTAAGAAAGAGTTGTATAAATTTCCCTTTACAATTCAAAGGAAAAATCAAATGTGAATTGCATCCATTTGTAAGATGGCATCCCTGGAAAGCGAACTTGAGGTTTGTTCATGCACACACAGATGACGAGGGGAGGCAGAAATAAGTTACAAAGCAAATATAATTTTATTTGCTTTATTAATCTAGAATGCGGTACCAATGTGTCTGGACTCAGTGGCTCCCCAGCTGCACCCTCCTGCAGGATGTTATCAATCCTTTATTTCTGTGAAATGTGCTACCAACTAGTAGGAAAAGCACTAGAACTGTATGACATTTTAATAAAAAAAATCGGTCTTACACCATGCTGTGTCCTGATGTAGTTAAACTTATATCTTCCAATATCCCTTTCAATCCATATCTCATATGTTTTGCTGTTCATTAACTGCCATGCATCTTTTCAGGTTTCTTATGATATTACATTATCACTAAGGCATGCCTACGTGCCTTTGCCTATTCTTCAAGGTGTCTTTTCTTCTCCCTGCCTCTCCCAGGGGGGCAGAAAGGAAACACACACATGACAGTGGGGAGAGGGCACGGGAACAGGGAGAAATATTGCTCATCAGTGCTGCTTCTCCCTCCCAGTGCCACAGCAAGCTGTTGTTGCCTTCTTCCTCACTGCCCCCAGGTTAATAGTCCTTCTCTGGCGCTCTGGTCTGACCGCAGAGTCTCAAACGCCCCTCTGCCTGCCAGAGGTCCCGCATGGTCTAGGATGTGCTGCGTGAAGTGGCGGAGCCATGAATTTACACCTAGCAGTGAGATCCAGCAGGGAGACTGTTAAAGTCAACCTGTGTCGCCGCTAGGAGTTCAGTGCCCAGCTGTGAGGATACACATTCAATATTTCTTTAAAAGTGTATCAGGTCACCCTCCTGCAGCTGGGGAAAGCGGAAGATGCTGCACAAGAGCTCTGCAGAGAAGGTGAGATGGTCAGATAGGTTTCCAGGAGAGTATGGTTTTTCATAGTCAGCGTGGCAAGAAAGTAACTCTTCGGGATTTCTCTACCAACCCGACATAACTCTAAACCCTTCTAGACAAGCCTCAGGCTGGGGGGAAAGATCGAGTGTTGGGTCTTTGCCATTAGCTTAGACACTAGGGGAAAGGGCTAGATGACTTTGCTGATAACTACCTTGAAGACCCCAGCAGGCCTTCAGACAGTTTTATTAATCATAAAAGTCGTTAAAAATAGCCAATTCCTCAGGGGCACAGAAAAAACAAAGCTTCAGAAGAATGAATCAGGGCAGGCATCTCCCATTCCTAAGAGCATCTAACATTCCTAAGAGTGTTTCCATTTTGTACAGGGAACTGAAAGGGAATACTTAGGAGTGAAACTCCCAAGCAATATAACCAAATGCCTTCTCAGGGAAGGGGCAAGCACTTTCTTATGGACTTAGATTGCAGCAAGGGAAGATACTGATGGGCTTTGTGTGCATCTCAGAGGCACTGAACTTTCAGACAGTTGACTCCGAGGCTTACATGCCACATCCAGAATCGGCAAGATAGTTTTCCCCTTTGCCTTTGTGCTTGGCCTTTTCTCCTTCACTTTTTTGCTTTCTCCTTGCCTCTCCCTTTTCCACTTATATCTCCTTTTCCCCCTTGCATTACCTTGCCATTTTTTTTTTTAATAAATGAATAGATAACATTCATTTGCCTCTATGCCACTGTCCAGTGCCTGTGCTCTATCTCAGCAGTCTTTAGCTGCCTTTGCCACACAAACCTGTCAGGCCCTAGAGATGTCTTACATATCTTAGGGCTTCTCAAGTGACTTTAGATGCCTGTGTTAAGGTAGCTGAATCCCATCTTTGCCACCTCACAGTTGTGAAGAAATCCTTCCCAAGCAGCCCAAATGTAAAACAAAGCATTGCTGTCTTTCTGGGTCTGCAGACAACCAGAATCAATAAAAGGTATAAACTTTCCTACCAAAATTAGCTTTACAGGGATGTTGACCGCAAAACATAATGGTAGTTTAAACAGAAGCATTCATTTCTCTTAACTGGAAAGGTTTCAATGCTGAAAAAAACTGTGTCTGAAGAACTGGAACATAAGGCAGGCAAAAAAGAGGATGAAGGAGAATCCTCGGTGGTGGAAAGGAGAGGAAGCTTGCAGAGCCAGTTTTTCTGTGGTCTGTGGGGCTGGTGACTGAAACATGTACAGTAGGCGAATGATGCAGATTTTCTGCCTGGAAGATCTATTGCCTCCCTGCAACGCCAGACATAATTTTTGGACTTCTATGGCCCAGGCTTGAGAAGACCTGGGCAAGACTCCATGCACCAGTATAAGCAAAGGGGATCAACTGTCTGGAAAGAAGCTTTGCCGGCAAGGCTCTGGGAGTCCTGAGGGACACCAAGTTTACCATGAGTTAGCAATGCTCCCTCGCGGCAAAGTCAGCCAACAGCACCCTAAACTGCAGTAGGAAGAGAGTTGCCAGCGGGTGAAGGGAGGTGAACCTTCCTCTCTACTCAGTCCTGGCGAGACACATCTGAAGTACTGGATCCAGGACCAGGCTTCCCAGTACATGAGAGACATGAAGTAACTTCAGCAAAGGTGCGCGAAGATGAGGAAGGGATTGGAGTATCTTTTGCATGAGGAGAGGCTGAGAGAACTGGAAGGGATAAATACCAGGTTGGAGGGAATAAAGAAGACAGAGCCAGGCTCTTCTCAGTGGTGCCTGGTGTCAGGACAAGATGCAATGGGCACAAATTGAAATACAGGAAGTTTCCTTTAAACATAACAAAAAATGTTTTTTTGCTGTGAGGATGGTCAAACACTGGAAGAGGTTGCCCAGAAATGCTGTGAAGTCTCCATCCTGGGAGATCCTCAAGACCCAACAGGACACAGCCCTCAGCAACTGCTTTAGATAACCCTGCTCTGAGTGGGGGTTGAACTGGATGATCCCCAGCAGTGCTCTTCCAGCCTATGGTGCTCTGTGGGAACACAAAGCTCAGTGGGGTATGAAGCCCACCCAAGAAGCTGGATAACTACGTGGGCACTGAATTGTTCCTGAGCTCCATTTGGCCGTGAGCATCCCTCTGTTATGTGTTTAAAGCTCACTCAGATGGCTACATAAGTCATTGCCCCAACTTGACTGAAGTGTAGACTTGGCCTTGGGAACAGCACTGCAGCTGAAACTATGTGTCAGCTGCATATCCCGTGTTGGCAGCTTTACCCCACTGCTCCATCCTTTTGCAGGCTACTCCATGCTTGTCAGAGTAAAATGGACTCTGGGGGTGTTATTTGGTTCATTTGCTGCATTTGGTGGATTTTACAGCAGGTGGAAGGTGTGGCAGCAGCAGCTGCAGGCTGGAAAACTTCCTTCTCCTTCAAACATTTCTGGATCTGTTTCCGAATGCAGTCAGCAGTGTCTGAGGCAGCCCATCAGGTCCTGCTTTATTTATTTAAGTGTACTTCACAGCACCTCCCTCCTTCTATAAAACCTTGCTGTTAGGAGACTGCTTTACATTTTTCTGGGTGTCTCTCTCAAGTGCAGCTGTCTAGCATCATGGCCCAGAGCAGCTGCAGACGATTCCAATGCACTGAGAGCCGCAAAATCCTTCCTTTCTGAAATCCAGAGTAGAAAAGATCATCATGAAATAATGGACTAACGTGGCCATTCTATCTATGCTGCTCATAAATTAGATTTTGAACCTGGCAATTGCAGGGTAATTAGTAGGAGAGTAGCTTTCCTGCAGGAACATATATTTCCTATTCTGCCTGCCTGACACACTCCAGTTTAATTTTTCCTTTGTTCACTCGGCTCAGAGAACGGCAATTACCAAAGGTGATAGCCTAGTGGCAGTTTTTGAATCATGAAGAGACTTAGCACAGAAACAAGAGGGGAAAAAAAAAAGGACAGGTATCACTAGTAATTAAAATAATTTTGAAGTAAAGGGACTATTTCAATAATTGCTTTTGTACCATAATTGTCACCACATAACCTATCCTTATGAATTAGTAATACAGTGAAATAACACTACTGTGGAGAGTGAGCTTAAGAAGACAGCTTTCCTAAACACGTAACCTCACCAGTGAAAGATAAGTAACGTTTGGGCAGGCGTTTCGGAATGGTAGGTGATGCCACGGCTCTGATCACTAACAGCCATGTGATTTTTAAGCACCCCTTCCCCTTTTGGCCCTGTCAGAGAGGCACAGGAAACAGAGCAGGAATTCCCATCTCGGGTGGCCAGAAGAAGGTCGCACATTATTAAAACAGATTATTTCCTTCATCTAAGAGCCTCTGAGGAGCATAAATTACTAACAACATCAAAGCAAGTGAAAAGTTTTAGAGCAGATTGTCAAAGAGACTGCTGGGGTTTCCTTGGTAGATTTCCATTTTTAAGGAGTCTGAGCAATTTACTTTCTTTCTCAAAACAATTCCATATGTCTGCCGATTATTTACGGTTGTTTTGATTTTTGTTGTCAAGGGTTTTAAAGAAACAATATTGCAATTATTTAACATGGGGAAATAAAGTTAGACAGACAGTGCCTGCAGTAACAAATTACTGGGATGATCTCATGGACTAAAACTTTGCAGACTTGCTCTGTGCTCTCCAGGGTTAGACAGCATGAATCTAGATACAAAGAAAAGCAGTATACCTAAAATAAGTATAGGTCTGATGCCCTACAAATACCGTAACTAATTATTCATCTTGCCATCGCTGATTCTACAGGATGAAATGCCACAGCAAGTGTGTGGCATGAGAATAAGGGCTGTGAGATACATTGGCCCAGATTTGAAGTAGACCTGAGAAAACTTCATTTAATGATTATTGGGAATTCATCTGATAAAAAGTGCAAAGGCCAGCTGTGGTCTTAGATTAAAAGTCATCAGGGCAAGCTGCAAACGGATTCATATTAGCTTCCTAATTTAGGGTAAAGAAGTGACTATTATTAGAAAAGGCATGGAGAGACTATGTGCTGATGAGGTTATTAGCTAGTCCCGAGGAGGTGGCTCCTGCTGAGTGTGGGTTTTAAGTGCTTTCCCTGCAGGGGAAAGTTGTCATTAGTCATGGGGACACGGACCGTGCAGGAGGCTGGTGTGTCACACCTCAGCCTGTAGATCTTGCCTGCGAGGCCATGGTTATATCCAGCAGTGACCTACAAACTAGATACCAGGCTGTACTGACCACATCCAAGGAACCAGGCTCCACCTATGCAGCGAAGTAAGCAGGAAAAAGGATGGGACTGTGCGAAGCATTACCGTGTCTCTGTATCACTAAGCAGGAGATGACAATTTTAAGCTCCCGTCATTATGCTGGCCTAAGCTTCTGCTGTCTTGTGCTGGCAGTCAGCAACCATGTGAAATACAGATCCTTAGGAGGAAAGCATGAGTCTGAACACTTTATTTTCCTTTAAGGGAAGGATCCCTCTTTATTTCACATGTGCATGAGTGCATAGGTGTCTGGCCAAAAAAAGAAAAAGGGAAAAAGGTCTATATTAATTGTTTCCAAGCCTAGCAGCAAATGCCAGATTCTTAAATCTGTCCTTTACTGCTGGCAAATTATTCCAAAAGTTATTCATAGTGCTTACCTAGGAATTCTTCAAAAAGTATTTTCATAAATGTTGCATCAATAATTTAAAAGCTGCAACAGCATATGATTTTCAGAGTGACCTCTGATTTGAGTTTGATGGCCAGGAGAGGATAAGAACAGAAGACTGATCATACATGATAATCACGTGACATCAGAAGGAAATGCTAAACTGTGCCTCGCTAATGAGTTTGCTCTAATGGGTGTACTTCCCTGGGCTGAACCATAACAGCACCAGTCTTCCATGCACCACTGGCAAGGACTGAAGAAGGTAGTCTTTGATTGCCTTACTCAATGAACGTTGACTTGAACATTCGTGAGGAGTTTGGTCAGAACGTGAGCTGGCTTCTCTTCAGTTTTTCCTGATGCAAAACTAACTGGATGTAGTCCCATCTCATGTCAAGCTTGCAATTTAAAGCTGATTACCTTCTGCATTGGCTGTGTTTGCTTGATAACTCAAAGCTCTGATTCACTGGTTCAAGTCTTGATTGTTACTTTGATTTGATGACTGTGTTGTCCGTTGTTAATTAGCGTGTTGTGGTTCTGCTAATATGGTGATGTGTTTTACATTTGTTTGCTTATTTTTAGTATAGAGGGCTGGCTTATTCAGTCCAATTGTAACATGAGTCATATCAACCAAAGATGCATGTAACTTAAATAAGATACTTCCCAGCCATGTAGCCCTGCAACCGAATAAATAACTCTACCCCCCACAGGATGGTATCAAGATTAAAACAAGGCTATTAAAATGCTGTCTTAGTTACGAATTAAACTAAAAAATACCCCTCAAGATTGCAGTGCTACCTTTAACAAGCTCTTTACCAGGTGCAAGACAAACCTAAGGCAATCGCTTCCTAACTAAGCAAACCCTGTTTACATCTCAGCTTTGGAAACATATGCTGTTAATTTTAGAATTGCAGTTGCCATGTGAGCTGGGTGTCACTTCTGAAAGAAAAGAAAAGTGCGACTTTTGGGGATAATTGTTTTTTCAGCACAGGTGCAGAAAATGCATTTGAGCGCCCTAAGCATTCACACAAGGTAAGCTTTGACTTGATCACACTGCAGCCTATCACAACCTGAAAATGGTATCATAAAACCTGTTCTTTTAGGCCTTCATAAAAAGGAGTGCAAAATTTCTTAACAGAGGCTCTTCTTTTGTCCTTCCAGATTTTACTTTCCCTCCATGATCTCCCTTTTTACATTGGCCAGACTACCCACATGTTTCACCACTTCTTCATCCTTACAGCGCTTGGATTAACCGGAGGAGTGACTGGTGGGTCCGTGCAGTTATGGAATTCGCAGTTACCAGTCCTTTCAAGCTAACCTCCCAATTCAGCAGCTGAACATTGGTGCATGATATCCCTGCAGAGCTCAATTCCAAAGCAGCCAAGGAGTGCCATTGTCTTCTCCATGCAGGGCAGGGGGAGTTCATTTGCCATACATTCCTTCATTTAACCAGAGAGTGTATTCATAGAGGTTGCTGTAATGTACTTAAAAAGCTGATGTGGTAAATTACTGACATATAAACAACGCAAACCGGATCCCCGATTTACTGCTGCTCCATAATGATACCAGACTTCTGGCTGTAAAAACAACCCTAATAAATTGGGTAGGGCAACTCTGCGGTAATCTCCTGGTCTAATCAACCTGGGAGACCTTACACAGGCAGAGGAGGGCAGCAATGTACAGTGGCCAATGACAGAAATTTGTCATGGCTCTTGTAATACTAGTAAATGGTTAATGCTACGTTTTGACCAAATGGAAGAAAGGAATAAAACACATTTCTTACAAAATAATGTGGTGTTGGCTCAGATTAGCTAACTACATGGAATGCTAAGGCACTTGTTGGCTTTAACAGTGCCCTTTGTCTGCTTGGATAAAGAATAAGCATGGGGATAACGCAGGGCTCCAGGAGGGCAGGCAGATTTCCTTGCAACACAAGGGAGAAATTCCTGGATAATCAGGTGTCAACCTGGTGCTTTTCACCAGCGTTAAATCCCTTATAATTATTTAGGAAAATACCTACATTTTTACACAACACTCAGAAAATATCAGCAGCTTGAGTTTAAAATTTGGTGGCAGCTGACAAGCAGATTACATGCTAATACAGAAAGTGGTATAAAAAAGAGAAGTTGAACCAGAGGTCATAGTACATCTCTGTATCAGTTAGAGAGTGATAATCTCAGAGGAGTGTTTAGGTTTTACTGTCTTCTCAAACTGTTCTCTGGGTTTGCACAACTGACTTTGCAGTTGTTGTTTTCCTCTTCAGCTGAAACACAGAGAGGTGCTGTGCTGTGAATCCCTCCAGCAGGAGGAGGAGGAGGAAAGCTGAGGGTGATCCGCCAGCTGGAGGAGCCCCAAATTAGGTTCCTCTGAGAGCTCCACCCTTCAGCATCCCTATTTCAAAAATGTAGGCTACAGCTTTCACGTCAGAAGCCCAGCACTCTTCTTTTCTGTACCCTCTACCTCCTTCCGCAGGTCTTGGAAGGTGTTTTGCATGAGGTGTTTGCACCAAAAAGTTCTGAACTGGAAAAACCAGGGTGCTTGTTATTAGGTTCAGGAGACTGGGAATCTGCCAGGCTTTTACAAAACTGCTCATTTTCCAAGTCTTAGCTCTTTTAACTTTTTTTTTTTTTTTTTTTTTAGCAGAGGACAAGTTCTATCTTATTAAGTGAAAACAATAGAGTGAGAAGTTGGAAATTGCCAGGAAGCCTGGGAAAGACCGACACTCAGCCAAGATTTCATTCCATGTTTTCCTATTGACCTCACAGACTCTGACACAAGAGCTCTGAGTACATTAAAGAAAGGCCACAGTCTCATTTGGTCCTGTGAACATTAGCAATATGTTATGGGGACAATATACAAGCTTGAAAGGGAAAAACCGCAGCAATGTCCCTGTGCCCTGGAGGTTTTGTCTGGTGCAATGCTGTTTAACCAGAGCACTGTGAGGTTTTAAATGGCCATATGAGATTTATAGTAGGTCATGACCAGATCTCTTTTCAGGGCAAAGTTTGAAAAGTCCATTTGTCTCAAAATTCAAAAAAAGAGTCTGGTAATTCTCCAAGGTTTTTCCTCTTCCTTCAGGCAACTATTTTTGCTTGGCCAGAGTTCCTAAAGCCTCCCCAAGAGCCCTTTTAATGTGGGAAATATTGTCCTAGTGTCTGCTATTGGAGGAATAATACTGAAGATACAAATATTTACAAACCTACTCTAACTCCACATGGTCAGTATCAAGCTTATTAAGTTTTAGAAAAAGGGACATCATGACCTTAAAAGAAGTGGCTTCAGGAAATCAGTATTTGAGGGCATTATTAGCAGGGAAGAGTGATGGTTATTGCAGGGAATTGAATGGAGAAGACTGAAGGTACGGGCAGAAATCCCCTGTGTCCGGCGGATGGTTTGGCTGCCCCGCTCCAGGGCCGGTAGCTGAGGGGCGGCAGGGGGCAGTGCTGGCCCCCCCACTGTGGGGCTACATCCCACCGGGTGTCAGCAAAAGGCATACACTGGTGACCATGGGGCTGCAAAACAAGACAACGGGCTGCCCCCCATCTTCCCCCCTGCTGTTTCTCCTGCGCAGCAGGAAGAGAGGTTGTCCCCTTCCAATGATGGGGGCCACGTCAACCTTTCAGCAGCAGGTGGTGCTTGGGTAGACTCTGCCTCTGCTCATGACACTTCAAGCCAGTGGGACTTGTCTCCTGCTATGTGGCCCTGAGACTGGAGGAGATTGGTGGGAGATGGGGGTCCCAGGGAGGGCTGCAGGCACCCCGGTGGGGTCAGCATGGTTTTGAAGAAAGGAGGAAGGGCAGATCAGGCAAGCAAGATGGCAAGCGGCAACAGAGACTCTGGGACAAAGTCCCCCTGGGAAACACGGAAAGCCAAAATTGTGGATATCTGGGGCCAAGTTGGGGAAGATGCCTGTGACAGAGGCTCTGTGTCTGGTTTTCCTCTTTTCTCTCTAAAAAGGCTATAGGAAGGAAGAAAAAGAAAGATGGGAATGGCAAGCGAAGTCCCACAGGGCTGCTGGGAGCCAGGCTCTAGGGAACCCCTCGCCAGCAGCCATCACCTGCCCGGGTATGAAACAACGCAGACCTCCCGGGGTACGCGCGATGCCAGGGCCAGAACAGATCCTTGCAAAAGCATATTAAAGTGTCTTAGAGGATCACTGCAAAGCAAGAAATTTACTTGGCAGGTCTCTATGACTTTTCTGGGGTGATTTTTATCTGTTGTGTAAATCAGAATCATGGAATTCTTTAACCCCGCTCCCCCGTTTTTTTATTTGACAAACTGTTTGTTCATTTAGAGCAGTTATGCTTGATTGTGCCAGTAAATAATAAGTGAGAGCTATTTGTGAATTATTTGGCTGCTAGATTTCCACAGAGAAGGGCCTATTCTCTTCTGTGTGAATGTGTGTGTGAGAGGCAGTCCCTCAGCATGAAGAAAAGTTATGTGCCTGAGTCAAGAATGAAAAAGACCTTTAAAATCTTTATAGCAATCTAGCAGAGAAGATACACTGGTATGCAAAACAAATTTCATTAGGTATAAAATACCTACCTTTAAAATAAATAATTTTGTTTTTTCTGAAATGCCAGAAGATTGCAGACTATATTAAACATGGCATGTGTCTCGTTTAAATCATACCCCATGGAAAAATACCTAATTTAATTTAAGTAATTTCTATTTATTTCTGCCTTTCAAAATGATATCATTTGCAGGTTGTAAAAATGTAATGTCTGAACTTAGAATCTTTACACTTAGTTTCAAGCCGGACCTAATTTTACATCTAAGTTAAAAACACATGAGAGTGCACAGTCATAATATGATCTGGCCCCTCTCTGACTGCAAAAAGGGCAGCCTACTATAAATAGAGTCCTTGAGAGAAGGAAGGTCTTCCATTCTGAGGAGGATTTTGAAATTTCAGGCCATTCCAGTTTGGAACAAGGCTCTCTGATTCTGAGTTTTCCCATGAAACAAAACCCCAAAAGAAAGCAATAATAATGAAAAATAAAGCAGAAAGTGTTTGTTCTGATCATTTGTAAAGAAAATATCACCAGACTGACCTTCTGGAAATGCTGACTGAGCAAAAAAACCCTTGCAACTTTGGAAACTGAGCCATTTGAGATTTTGGGGTCTTGGTTTGCATTAAAAAAAGGTCCAATGGTTCAGGAGCCTGAATACCTTCCCTGCAGCCTTACTCATCAGGTTGCCAGTGAGGGTGTCGGAGGAGCTGGTAGATAGTCAGGCTGAGTTGAAGTGGAACCGTAATTGGATCCTGATGTCTGAACCGCACGTCGGGTGCGTTCCTTTAAAATAATTCACTTGTGCAACCTTTGGAAGTGCAAATAGGCGGGGTTGTGATTTTTAAAAGCTGTAAATATTTCCAAATTGCTAAGGTCAAATCTTGGGGGGTGAAAACTAGAATAATGCTACTGAAGTCAGTGAAGCTATTTAATTTTTTACCCGTACAAATCTGGTCACTGAAGTTTAAAACAGAGTTCAAAGTCTAGACTGGGTGTAAAGTAAGAATCATTGCTAGTGTGCACTGATCAGAGCCATCGATGAACCACAAAGAGAATTACTGTGGGACTCAAAATGTTGAAAACAATTACATGATTTAAGCTTTCATTTCATGCAGAAAAAAATCTCTCAATCAAACTAAACCAGAAACTTGTCATTTTTCTATTTACTTTTCACATTTGCCATGAAAAAATGCTCCCTGCTGCCACAAGCTACTTGGATAAACCAAAAAGTTTGCATGTAAAGCCAATTTGTCAGCATTGGCTGAAGAGTGTATAAACATACCTCCTTCTCCTGATGTCTGCATGAAAGACTTTTCACATGCATGGAAAAAGTTTTCTCCTTTAACCAGTTCAAGCCCCACAGCTAGGTATAACATGCCTTGCTCACCAAAAACTCCCAACAATTTTAAGTTGGCTTCTGGGTATATCAGGAATGCGGGGTCAAGTCCCTACTTCAGAAGCTCTGCAGGGAATAGAAGTTCTCTGACTATGGGCCTGCTTCAGTATCTAGATTTCAATGCACTGCACAGAAAGAAAGGAGTTGGGGCTTTTTGTTTGTTTGGTTTGTTTTTTTTTCTTTAGGAGGAAGAAAAGAAACAATTCCTCGGATGGGGAGAGATTTCTGCAACCACTAGAATCTCCAGGATTCTGGGAGTAAGACTTATGGGAGTCTGTAGTGGGGCTGTGGAACAGTATCCCCTTCACAGACTTTTCAATAGGAATTTGGTTACAAGTAGAGATGGTTGTCCTCAGGATACTTAGATGGCATTTTTTTGGCCCAAAATCTTGGGTAGCCATGAGATGGCCTGCATATATCTCCCAGCATGCATTGATTCTTTCTGATAAGGGAGGAAGATGAAAGCATTGCCAAAGGAATAAGAGTCTGGGAGGAGACAAAAATAGTTTCGTGAATCTGATCCTTTTTCTCAGAAAGTTCTGTATGTGTATCTTTTCCAAAGCTTTCTTAGGCAAGGACTTCTCTAGAGGTCCTACCAAACATGCCTGAAAGCTTTCAGCTGTGATATTTTTCAAGGTAAAGCATTTGTATGAGATTTGGTGGATCACACTGAGATATAGGACCCTACTGGACTGCTTCTGTACCTTCACACCAGCATATGTGAAATAGCTGGGAAAGTGGGAAACTGCTCATCCATCCCAAGAGCTCTGTCAGATTTCACAAATGTTCCAGATTTTCTCTGGGAGGAAACTCAGCCTGTTCAAAGATCACACTTATATTTTCTTTCACTGAAATGCAAGAAACTAGAACAGTGTGAACCCTCCCTCAATGGCAGAATAAGTCCAACTCTTCTCCAAGGCAAGGAGAGAAGAAGGGACAAAAGTTTTCCTGCAACCTACATCAAAATTGAGGCAGTTGAGGAAAAAAAAGGAGGAGACATTTGCATGGGAGAGCAAAGCATCTCAGCCCATGACAATGTGATCCCCTTGCAGGAGCATCTCAGGCATGATTCAGCCATAAACTAATCCCCACAGGGAAATCATAGGGCACGTCTTTGTACATACTCACTTTTTTTTTTTTGCCTGCAAAGTAACTGGCCATAGTTCTGCTTCTGCACAGTGTCCTCTTCACCCCTCAAAGAGCAAAGGGCCAGATGAGGTACAGACCATGTGTTGTCCCTACTGGGGCCACATGAAGATGCTCTACTGAGGAGTCCCTTCCCACCCTGGGTACAAGCCCTCTGTCATGGGACTGGCCTCCTGCAGAACACGCCTGCTCTCCCCCAAGCAAACCAGAGCTCCCCTTTCCTCCTTGTCTCCTGTATTGCGTCGGGCTGAGATGGAGTTAACTTTCCCCATAGCAGCCCTCATACTGCTGTGCTTTCTATTGGTATGTTGAGGTGTTGATAACCCACCAGTGTTTTGGCTACTGCTGAGCAGTGCTCACATCAAGGCTGTGTTTCCAACATCCCCCCCTGCCCCAGTGGGCTGGGGATAGGCAAGATTTTGGGAGGGGACATAGCCAAGACACCTGACCAAACTGACCAAAGGGCTATTCCATACCATATGACGTCAGCTCAGATATAAAAGCTACGGGAAAGGAGGAGGAAGGGGGGGAATTTGTTTTTTATGACATTTGTCTTCCAGAGCAACCGCTACACGTACTGCAGCCCTGCTTCCTGGGAAGTGGCTGGACATCACCTGCTAATGGGAAGTAGAGAATAAAATCTTTGTTTTCCTTTTGCTACCATGCTCTGCCTTTACTTCTGCCTTTATTAAACTGCCTTTATCTTCACTGAGCGATAGAACAGCTTGGTGGCACCTGATGTCCAGCAAAGGTCAACCCATCACACCTCTGTTGTTGCCAGGGTCAGGACAAAAGCAAGAGCAAGGAGAAAATGCTCTTGAAACTAAAATTTAAAAACACAGAGGGCAGTAGGCAGATAGCCTTACCAGTGACAAAGGCAAGCCCAGACATTCAGCTGGGATTTCTAAACCACCTTTGCAAGAGGCAGGAAAAACCGACTGGATAGAGCATGTCATCCGTGGAGCTGATGCCAGAACACCCTGTTGTGCCTGGCTGATTACTGAGCGATTAAAGCTTGATGGGGGGAATCTCCTTCCATCTGCTGCATGGACCACTGCCTCACTGCAAGGGAACTGCAATTTCTCCTTTGTGTTGCTGCACCCACTCTGGAGACTCCCTGAGCTACAGCTAGGACACGGTTCACAAACACACAAGGGTCAAAAGTCCCAAGCTGACGTCCTGTAACTGGACCAGGCTGAGGTGCTGCTGCTTGCTACGAATTTCCAGTGTTTCTTAAAATGAGGTGGTAGTGAAAGTGTGGTGATTTGTGGGAAGAGCGCGGTCCCCTGTTCCCTGCTATTGGTGCTGCGTAAACCTGAGCTCTCTTTCTTCAGACTGCCAGGAAATAGATACAAATGTATTTATAAGATTTCACTTTTGCAGCATAGCACTAAAAATAGCACAATGCATCATTCATAGTACAGGGCTCTCTATTCTCTTATCCCACTGCTGAAGAAAGAAAGGCATAATGTTATCAACTGTCCTCCTCCCCTCTTCCAATAAAGCAAGTTTCAGCTACCGGAGTTACTATCAAGGTTAAAATACCCTTTGTTTTACAACATGTTCACTGCCTACGGGGACTGTCATTGCCCAAAGGGAGCATAATGTTCAAGTCTCATTGAAATATCGTAAGTAATATCAATAATAAGGAAAACAGAATTCATTAACAAATTCACTGCCCGTAGCTATGTACTCATGATATATGGGAGTGCTGTTCAGAGCATCAATTCAGCAATACTTTAAGTCAGTGCTCCTTTGACCCACACTGATGAAGATGGACAGACAGGTTAGACAAGATTATGCCTCCAAGCGTCATAAAAATGTAGAAGTTTCCCAACTGCAAACTGATTTTTCAAAGACAATTACCTGCACAATTTAACCGGACAGCCATTTATGCCTTCCAGGTTTCATATTGTTAATGTTTGTCTCCTCTTGGATTTTTGCTGTTTCTCCTACTCTCACTCTTTTTTTTTTTTTTTTTGCCTCTGATACACACATTATAAAAACACTCTCACACTTTCTTGTCCTATGTGATTTATTCTCAAGAAATTAAATTACATTTTTATAAGCCTGTGTTACTGCAAATGATAGCGGAAGATTTGCTGAAAAAATTAATTCCTGATCTGTTGCCGTGAAGCGTCCTCGCTAGCACTGTACTGACTCTGTCTTTCAAAACCAGATGGAAGCAGTCCAACGGTATGATTAACTTCTTAGTCCCTGCAATTTCCTACTGCTCTACTTGCCCTAGATTTCAGGATTGACCTCCTGCTTCACTGCAAAATGCACAGTTGCTCAGTTTGATAAATCACATGAATACTTTTTTGATCACAGTTATCTACTATTTACTACATACCCAGTGAGGTTAATCATATGCTGAGGCACTTCATATGCTGCACACATATACACTCTTCTTCCCAATAGCACTTTGCATATTCTTCATGCTGCCAAGCCAGCAAGGGGACCTGCTTTCTTCTTACGAACATGTGAAAGACCCCAGACTTGCACCTTGTCTCTTTTGTCCCCCACATTAATTCTGTAATTATCCATACACAGATTCTTAAATAACTTAGCAAGCCAAAGAAAATACACGAGAAATTACTAGTCAGACCTAGAACGAATCATCTTCCCTCAGGTATCTTTAGGGACCTATTGAGAATGCATGGGGTTGCCCATAGGGAGGTGGGAAATGTTTGGCTGTCATGACAGCAAAACGCTATCACTTCCTTGAAGAAAAAACACATCTTAACTTCTCTTTTTCTTTTGCTAAACACCAAAGGAATTTCAGTATTTGGTCTAGCTAGCTAGGGCTCAAAATTACTAAAATTCCCTGGGACAGCTCTGCTCCACCTTCTCACGCAGCGTTGCAATACATCCAAATCATGTCTCCGGTGCTATGGTAGAACAACTCTAAACAAACACCAGCAACAGTACAGTATGGGAAAACATCCAATAGCAAGCAGATGCGTGTTACAGATCTTGCTCACAAGTTAAATAAAGGGAAATGAAGTCCCAGTTTTACAGAGATATCCATACCTTTTCACTCCAAGCCTTCCACACAGGCTCTTCTTTTAAAGCCCCTTTTCACTAATTCACAACAGTCTCCAACACTGGAAATAGTGTCCTATATACAATACATATCATTACTCTTCCCCCTTCTACTTCTCTAACTAGGAGGGCTGAGAAACCCTAGACCGTTTCTGCCACAAAACATAGCAGCAGTCGCCCTTTGCTACCCTGTACCATGGAGGTGGGGGGCTGCAACTGTGGGACACCAGCATTTCCAAACAGCCAAGCTTTCATGTAAGACATAAATGATAAATCCATATCCCCCCCCGTCAGAGGCACTCTCTTTTTTTCTTGCAAAGATAATCCAGAAAGGTTCAGCAATGTGCTAACACTGTGAGAGCCGTGTGTTTGTTTCTGTGGCAGCTAACGCCGTGCGTGCAGACTCTTCTCCGGCCAACCTTCGCCTCCTGTGGAGCCCATGATCTCAGTTCCGTCGCTCTCTGCTGGGACCCAGATCAGCTGTCCCAAGCCAAGGCTTCCCCTCGGCTGTCACTGATTACCCAGACCTGTCACACGAAACCTTTCTGGCCAGCCAGCTAGCTGAGTCACTCCGATGATAAGGCGACCACGTAGCTTCTCCTGTGGAGAAGCTCTCACGGTGTGAAAGGCAATGTTATCGAAAAACTCAGTCCAACACAAACACATGTATGTGAGCGACACAAAGCACATGAGTCTTTTTGCTGGCTGCCACTGGATTATTTACTTACTTCAGGGTATCACACGTTTAACTGCTTTGCCTAATCACAGCTCAAGCAGATACTTGAGAACAAGAAATCTTTGGCTCTGTCCACTGAAAATTTTAAGGCTGCTTGGACAGCTGCCTTCCCTGCCCTAAGTGATCTATTAAAAGTCTAAATTGCCTCTTATTGTTGCCTTAATACTCTACAGGCAGTCCCTCCCCAGGCCTCCTAACCCAAATGGTGTATCTCAACGTGGCTTTGTCTGAAGAAGAGCCGTGCTACAGATCCCCCTGGACTAATCTTGATCCTGTGGCTGCTTACAATATCAGGGGAATGGACCAGATTGTCCAAGGTCAACCTTTTCTGTTCGATTTTCCTTGCAGCTGAGTGCTAAATGCGTGCACGCACCCGCAAGAGGCGGTGCAGCAGCACCTCTGCTTGCAGATGTCTCTCTCCCCACAGATGTGGGGCTGTGCTGCTTCACACGAGCTGCTGCTCAGCTCCTCAAACTCTTCACCGCTCCAGAGGACAAGAGGGAGCATTTCTTTGCCCTTTGGGATCTTAAGTGCAACTGGCCAGAGCCATTGGGGTAAACCAGCTCATGCTTGGAATCGCCTGCATTTCAATGTCCTAACTGTGATTGAACATGGACAGACAAGGCATGCTGACATGGAAATGCAAAGTATTGCCCCTTCTGCCCGACAGGAGGGTGGACCGAAGCTCAGACAGCCTGCATAACTCACCAACCATCATGACCGGGGCTTGTCTACGCTGCCAAAAGGATGTTAGCATTGAGACGCCTCGTCTATCCACAGCCCAAGGTGGTAAATCGAAAAGGTTTACCACAGCTCGTACTTAACAGTTCAGCTCTGGACGACACGTATATATTAAGCAGGTGCTTAGCGAGTTGGACTCTTTACAGGATTTATCAGCTGGGATGGGCAGGCTTGCCAGCACCGCTGGGCTGAGAGGGCTCATCTCTCCCCCTGCCCCGCACGCCTGCGCTGAGGTTTGCGTGGGCAGAGCTAGCGGGGTCGCCTGCATCCTCCAGCCTAAGTACAGCGAGGGTGCCACAGACTGCACCTGTGAATTAAGCACGTCTCAGAGGTACCACCTGAGCCCTGCAGCAAATGAGTTGTCTTTCCCCTATGACAACACGAGAGAAAATTCAGCGGTGGTACAACACTTGCCCCTAAGCATTCAAAACTCTTAGGCAGACCCACTTGGCCTACACTACAGCACAGAGAAATAAAAGCAGCCAGGGGAATAAAAGTGCCCTAGGACCACTGTAAATCTTTACTTCATGGAAAATCTTATCTTGCACATGAATATGAGCTGCGAGTAAATTTAATGTGTGGATTAAGTGCTGTGCGGTCTCCCTCATGGTGGGCTTTTCAGCCTAAAAAGAACAAAAGAATAATAATGAGTGTTGCATTTGGGTATGATTACAAACAGCTGTAATTTACAGCTGGACATTCCCCATTGCAAATGTAACCTGCAAGCAAGTGCTTCTGGGTTAGTGGAACAGACTGCAAAAAATTAGCTTTTAACTTCAGCCTTAAGGTCAAAGTTCTGTGACCATGGGAGTCAATAATAAAATCTATTTAGCTCAGTGGGATTAAGCAGGTTTAAGACCTGGCTTAACCGCACTGCTTACTGTTAAATAACAACAGAACACAATGAATACTTTAGTTACAGACATTTTTCTTCATCTGAAAGCCATTCAGGCAGTGGATATGAGAGTCAGACAACTGAAGATATGCTGGCGCTATACCATTAAGGTATATGAGTTAAGTTCTTGCTCTTCTCTGTCCCAGAAACTGAGCAATCTGTATAGTTAGACCACTTTACTGAAGAGCACAATAAAATTAAAACCAAGCTGTGCTGTATAAACACCAAGGGTTTTTCATGAGAGAATGAAAAGCTAATGGGGCCAGTGCATCTTTCCTGACAAAATAGTCGGTGCATGTGCAGAGCAACCTGTCTTCTGGAAGCAGAAAAGCTGTTTCAGTCAAGCTTCTGGGTCACTAATCTTTGTGTTTGCACATAAATCTGCTGGGGGTTACTGTGTCATTCTGAAAACAAGACTGAGTGCAATACACTAAAGAAATCAATGGCTACAGGTTTAAAAACTCTCCTTTTTTTTTTCCCTCTTTCAGTTTAGCTAACTCTTACATTTTTAACAGAACCTGAAAGCGAAAACTGGAACAGGAACTGCTGGAGAATATTCTTCCAAAAATATAATAGGTGACATAAATAGGTGAAAATATAATAGGTGAAATTAAGCTTTATTTAAGCTGCCATCTCCCTTGGTGCTGGGAAGTGCTGGTGTGTGACCGGGAGCTCTTAGTTGCTACTGGGACACAAGTAATGAGCAGCAACATCACAGGCATCCTCACTTTAGCCAAGGCCAGGCAGAAACTGCTGTCACAGTGGGGGGTTTTTGGCCCTCTGCCCTCCTGTTCACTCCCTGTAAGGAGGCAGGGAGGCACCCCCATGGGGTGCAGCCGCAGCCTTCCCAGCACCCCCTCTGGAGGGAGGGGAGGAGGGTGCCCGGATGGCCAAATGTTTGCCGAGCAGGTGGGAAAGCTGTAGTCTCCAGGCATGCTTTTAGGCGCAGAGGGGGCAATATTTGATCATAAATACTAAATCTGAGGTGTGATGGGCAACATTTCAGCCCTTTTGCCCTGAGGACGAGGGCAGCCTGCGCCCAGCTCCCTCACCAGCCCTGGTGAGGTGGGGACCATCCTATCCATCACTGCTGCTTTTCTGTCTAGGGGAGACAGAAAGCACAGTGAGGGGTTTGGGGCTTGTTAACTACCTCCAGGGGCACTTCTGCAGGCATGTTCCTCATTCAGCCTGGGGGAAGGATGCTCAGGAAAAAAAAAAAAACAACCCACGTTTTCTTTGGTCACAGTATTGCTCCCACCAAGTGCAAAAGCTGCTCTGCCTCGGGGGCAAGGCTGCACACATCTCCAGGGAGAGGGGCACAAGGGTGACTCTGACTCCTCTTTCTTTTTGCATTCGTCCCAGCTACAGCAAATACTTCTGTGCCCTACAACTGCGCCAGTGATTTCACCCGCATCCCATACATTTCACTTGGGGATTTTTGTTTCCTTGGGAGGGGGAGAATTCTAAACAAAATGGTGTTTGTAAACTTGGGGGGGGGGAAAGGTCGATAATTTTGGCGGTCTTAGCCTCCAAGCAGAGAGAAATGTTATTCATCCATGCACAACATATAATTCAGCCTAAGTGACAGGCTCTGCTCTGGAGAAATCCTGGCCTGAGCTGGTTTCCAGAGTCAATTACTGCTTATTCCCAGGGAGGCGGGGGGCGGGGGGCCAGACGGAGCAGAGGGGGCTGCCAACAAGGCATGGGGAAATTTACTCTGTGTCAGCCTGCATGACACAGTACCTCATTTGTGGATAAATGTAAATCTGCTAGTTCTTTTTCACAGGCACTAAAATGTACAGTCTCTCCTCCCCCTTCCCTCCCCCTGTTCCCAAAACTGGAAAAGAAATCAGGACCGTCTTAGAAAGCTACCTTATATTTCAATCAATCCTCTTTCATACAAGTCATTTAAGGTAAATACCTGTGCAGACCTACAGCCCAACTATAACATTTACTATGGCCCAAATCCTGAATTCCTCACTCGGGCAAGTTTCCCATCCAAGTCAATGGATTTTTTTGCTTGAAAAAGAGCTGAGTAAAACCTGAACACTGTCTAAGGATTTGGTCCCCTGCTTATCTGCCTGGAGCACTGCTGCAGTTCCAGAAGAAGTGAAAAAACAAATTAAATTCCTCCAAAACACCAATCCCTCAAAACTTAAGGGGTAAAAAAGGGCATTGTTTTTGTGCATAAAACAACGGAGAATCTCATCAAAAGAAGAATAATTCCCAGGGAAAGGATTTGGAAAAAGTCAAAAGAGAACATCTCGGAATAAATGAAGTACTTATTGCTGAAAAATGAGCTCAGATATATCTCAGCAAACTCTAAAGCTCAGAATTTACTGCATCATTCATGCCTTCTCCAGTAAGTTTCTTATCTCTCGTTTGGTATCACAACAAGGGATTCTGCATACTCTGTATGAAATACAAGACGACTGTGATTTTTGCAGTAATAAACTCCACACATGCATGACAAATCCAAGCATGCAAAATGTTTAACATCCCAGTTCACAGATACTTTGGGGACAAAATCCGATTATGAGTTATATGCCACAATAAATAGGGCTCAACGTTTCATAAAGCAATTTATAGTTCATAAAAATGACAAAATGTACCTGTCAGACAGAACGCGGAGAGCAGATCTCTGTGCTGCCTGCTGGAAGAAAGGGCAGAGATGTTTATTTTATATTCTGACTTGAAAATTACGAGCACAATCAACACTTTAAAAAATGCGTTACACACATTTTTGTCACGTGTCCAAAATGTTAAAGTACGAGCAAAGTAGCAGAGAGTCTATAGTCAAATGGACATTCCAGCCTACTAAATGTAAGAACACTTTGTTAAGTACGCCATAAACCAGAAGATTGTCAAAGCACCGCACGGTATTTGAGGTCTGAATTACTCTACTTAGATGATTTTTTCTGCGGGTCCCTGAAAACTCGGCAGGGCTCGGTTCTCTGCCTTCCCCTCTCCCCGCTTCCGCACTCCCACTCCCTCTCCTTTACCATTAGTCTCCTCCCATTCTTCCACAGAAACAAACATCACATATTTGGTTCCTTTTGCGACGAAGCCTGTAGCTATAATTATAAATTTTGCAAAGCTTGCCAGAGCTGCTGCAGACTTTTCACGAGCGCTGCCATGTTAATCTGCTGGCAACTTTTGACTACACAGTACAGGATTGACCTGTTGCTGGTCTGCGCCTCAGTTTTTGCCTAGTACAACTGTTTGGATGGGGTGGGGAAGCATGGTGCTTGTTCTGTGTTAACCAGCGGTTCTGGGAATAGAAATCGTAGCCTCTCAAGTTTAATAGGACTCCCAAGCCTATCCCTGAGCTAGTCTGCCACTTTATTATTATTATTCTTTCCCCTCCTTCAATCACTTCAAGTGGTGCGATTCGTGGCTTCGGCACAGTAACCAGCTGCTAAGCAAAGATGAAATCCGTAATGTTTTGAAAACCTACTTTAAAGCCTCCGTTCTGCCTGGAGCTGCCCAGAGCGTCCCCTTCCCAGCCGTACCTGTCCAGGCTGTGCCTCACCTGGCACAGAAGGGACACAAAGCTAAGCAATATGGAAAGTCAAGGGGTAGGGAATTAAACATTTATTTTCTCTTTGCAGTTATCAATAAATATGTTTTTGAAACCATTCTTCCCAGCTTCTCAGGCTGCATCCCTATCCCTGAGCAAGCCGCATGGCTTGCAGGCATCCTGCTCGGCACCGGCGAGCATGGAGGTAACCTTTCTGGCTAGTCAAAATGCTGCTGACAGGCTGCAAAGAACAACTTGATAAAAACCTGACTTGCAGTTGCAGTTACGGAGCATTTCACAGAAAGGCGTGAGAAGATCCCCAGAGTGGATCCCTGCAGGTCTGAGAGGAGTGCAGAAATGCTTGGGGAACAGTTTTCTACTTGATTTTGGAAGCAGGATTTTTGCTCAGGGAACTTTCTGGAATAACTTGGGCTTCCAGGGTTCACCAGGGAGAAGTAGTTTATTGTATATCACATACCAAATTGTCAGGAGAACCAGGGCTATGCCGCACCCCCTATGGCTGGCATGGCTCGCAGGAGGGGTTTTTCCTTAGCATGGACTTTCTGCAGTGGGAGTGTGCCCACGGCATGAACACACTGGTTTCAGTGTTAGGAAAATAATATGGGGAGTCTGCTATTTTTCACTGCCTCCAGTAGGTCATCCTATTTGCATGCCCTTTGGATAGTTCACGCCATCCAGGCCACCGGGTACAGGGCAGGCCTTAATGGGGGCAGCCACTCTCTGGGTCAGCAGGCAGGCGGCATTTTTACTCTCTCCTCTGCACGGGACTCGTTATGACAATTTCATCCTGCTTCTTGTACACAAATGCAGGAGAGACCCAAAACATAGGTCTTCTGGCTTAATCTCTTCTTTAATGCCGTGGGGCAATGCAAGTTCATCTCCTCCCACATCTGACCACTGTCACTAGCAGGAAGCTATGTCCACTATGAGTTTCGAGCTGCCCAGCTTCGATGCTGACCCCTGCACTGTGTTACGCCTTTGCTTGCAAAACTCAGGAGCTTCCTCTCACTATCAGAGCCCTTTTCCATGACCAAGCTGTGTAGATACCATTCAGGTCACCTCTCCTTCTTCTCTCCGGCCAGCAGCCAGGGCTAGTCCTTCCCTCACAAGCAGCCACTACGTGGCAGTGCTGTTTCAGCCGCTTTTAATGTTTCCCACTCTTGGCTCAGGCTGCCACAGGTGCTCATATGGGTTGTGCAACGCAACAGGTTGGAAAACTGATCCAGCTGAAAAATAACACTTTTCCATCTATTTTTTTTTCTTTTCTCCCCAGGTTATTTGCAAACTGGATCTCTTCTCTGAGCTGCTTCCCCAGGGAGAGGGCGTCACATGTCAGGGTGGGGTGTGAGAATGGGAACGGGGCTGGGGAGGCAGCGTGCAGTGGGGACCCTCGCTGCTGAGGCAAGGATGTGTCTACCGGGGAGGTTGCTTTTACCCAAGATGGCTCTGGCTCCCTTCTGGGGAGTTGCAGAGCACTCCTGGGGCAAGGCACATGGTGGCTGCAAGAGCCAGAGGGCACTGAGGGAGGCAGGCCGCTCTGCAGCCACGGGCCTCGTGTCCCTTATAGAGACCCCAAGAAAGCAAACGTGGACTTGGTGACACCCAAAACCCCTAAGATGGGGATGTGGGGTGCATACCACTCTTGTATTTCCCCAAAATCCCTCATTTTGAGAGAGGGAGAAGAGCTGGATACTTTCTCTTCCAGTCTTGATGAAAGCTGCCCTCAGGAGGGAAGAGGAGAGGATTCTCCTCAGGGCTAACCAAGCCAGGCCCATGTGGCGTGGGACTACGGCCTCCAGTGCCAATCTTCAGTTTCCATCTTGGTACATCCAGTTATTGGCAGCTTTGAAAAGGTGATCCATTCCGGGGAAGAAAGTGGGTTCCGATGCCAGGCAGGGCAGCAGAGAGAAATGTACAAGTGCTTTTCAGTGAGATCATTCTACTTTTTCAACTAGCTTCTCATTTTAAGTCCTTTAACAAATATCCTTCTTCACCAGGATGCAATGCAGATTGCATGGGGCACCTCACTCTTTGCCTGGTGGTTGCATATTCTAATAAATGAGACTATTGATTTCTTTCTTACGTGGTTTGAAAATACAACCATGTTTGATTGCATATTTGTGTGACCCCCTGAGTTGGTAATGGCTCCATTTCTAAATGATGGGGGAATAAGATCCAGTCGCAAGTTTATTCTTCCTCCCTGGAGAAACAGATCTATTGCCTGCAATGAAAGGCAGTTAGCAACTATCCAGCAATTTTAATTCTAGCCTATATTGCTCCCCTCTCCTGGAGAAAGTGAGCTGTTGTAATTAAGAGTAGTTAGCGGTTCCCTAGCAAGTATAAATACTTGCAGCCCCTAATTACAGTCTGCTCTCTTGTTCCCCTGCTAGAGGATTGGGCTGCTCAACTTAGGGGGAAATAGCTGCCCTTGCTTCTCGCTAACAGTTTTTTTGTGACCCCATTCAAAATCATTCATGAATCCCCATGGAGGGTCATGACCCATAGTTTGAGAAACTCCCGGCTAGAGAAACAGCTTTCTGTGATTTATTATGTTTCTAATATGCTGGTATTATCTATGTAACAATGTAAGCAAAAGGGTGGTACTTAGTATCATATACTGCCTGCATGACTATTTTTTTTAATAGCTTGATTTTGATTGTGCTATTTAATTTGCATTTTATTTTACATCATTAACAACTTTACTGAGGCCAACTCATCATCCATCAAGAAAGATGAGAATATGTTCTACAGCCTTTATTATTCCTGGAAGTAAGTGACTATGCTGGTTATAGAAATCAGGGATAAGAAACAATTTTGAAGTTTGATAGTGCTGACAGAATGTAAAGATCTCCAAGACTTACCACTAAAAAATGCTTTATGGGAAGCTTAATATTCTCTTGATAAGTGATTGAGTTAGACTTCAGTGTGTTTGCCAGTAATGAGTATAATCCTGAATTTTCAGTTCTTGGAGTCAGTGGGGTTACTGATGGATGAAGGTTCTCCTCAACATGAACACGGATATTGGAGGCCAACCACCACGTAATAACTTTAATGCCGAGTTGGAAGCAGGGAAGGGAAAAAAAATAATCACTTATGTGACTCAGGTACTTGGGCTTGAGAAACCAGCCACAGTAAATGAGATGAATTACTCCTTTTCACTACATCAAGAGTTGTAAATTACAGGAATCTGGCTGGTTAGACTTCTTCATCCCCCACCTGAGTTGGTTATAGACACATTTAGGGCAGAGTTTCATTGATCTGCCTATAGTTCATTAATCATTCACGAAAGATTCTAGCTGTACCCCAAGACTAGTGGGACAAAACAAGTTTTCAGCCAGCAGTAATCATGTTCAGGTTCTCAGTCTCCAGAGATTGCATCTCCTTTCTCCATCCTTTATTGCAAAGAGCCAGAGCTTGGGAACATAATCAGCAGATATTCAGGTTTCAGTGTGTGTTAAATGAGCTACCAAGATTACTTGAAGTGTCACAAGTTGCAATCTGTTGTTGAAGGGAAATCAAAGAGGAAATTAAATACTTACATTGTAATTGGGACTGAGCAGCGAGCTAGCTCATTGTAATTGGGACTGAGCAGTAAGCAGAACGGGTTGAATACAGCTATTGAGCTGGAGATACAGGAGTGTTAAGAGTGGTCCCCAGAAATCCCTCCTCCCCCCCCACCCCCCCTTTTCTTTTTAATCTGGTTGGAGCAGAATTGCTTCATAAACTGCTGGGCTTGCACGCATTTTTGGGTAAGAAGCAAATGAGAACTACTGCAGAATGTTCTGCTGGACTTGGAAGAGCATCTTGGAGGCACTGCAGGCTGACTGTGGATATGTTTTCCTATACCTCACCCACGGCACACTTTGGCAAATAAAAGCCAATAAATTGACCGTTGGCAGATTCAGACATTTTGTTTTCCATTTTTCCTATCCTGTGGATTAATCACTGTTATCGCGAGAGAGCTCAGTTACAGCAATTGTATGGAGTTACATCAGTTATGCCAGAGACTTCACTGAGATGGTGCAGGTGCACACAAGGTGAGAATTTGAACCATTTCTTCGGTGACAGCGTAACTATAGGTACTACCTGTGCATGAGTAAATTGCATTGCTTCCAGAGCATCTTGTTTGTCTTCCTCGGGCTGTAGGTGTTGCCCTGGCACTGCACAGTGAACCACTTATGCTCTAAGTGAGCATCTCCCATATTAGCAACCACCCAGACTGCTGGATGTCACCCTGTATTGGACTGCAGTTAGTGAGCTGTAGATGCACTTTTTCCAAGCCAGGGTTAAGGAAAGATGTCATTACTATATACTGCCATTTGGGAACCAGACCAGAACAAATACTTTTACATCTGTCTTCTTTCACGTTTCACTCTTCATATGTCTTCCACGTTGATTCTGTTTTAATTTCCTAAGGTTTTGTTTGCTTTTAGCTTACATGCAGTTTATTCCTAAGCTAGTGAAGCCAGGAAGAAAATTTGCAAAGGGCACGACCTGACTGCATGCTATAACTTGGGTCATGGGACACCCCAGAGCTTTTTTTCTGCTTCAGATCTGGGAGCCGTTGTGGACCTAGAGCAAAACTTCTGGATAATCCTCTTAGGGTGAACCCACCTCAGTCCAACCACACGCACAGTTTTTCACCTTCCATGTTAAGATGTGAGTTTCGTGCAACTCCATTTATAGGCATCTTCTTGCGCTGGAAGTTATCCCTTTGCCTGTGAGACGGAGCTGCCTTCCAGGTGTTGGTAGACTGTGATCAAGCCAGCCACCAGCCTTGCTTTAGACCAGCTCAGTTTCTTGATCAGATATCTTTCACTCCAAGGCATGTTCTCCGAAGGCGTTAGGCACCATTCTCCCTTGTCTCAAAACCCTCTTCAGTTTTTGGCCTTCTTGAAGAGTACAGAGCTGCAGAGTTTTGCAGTGATGCTCTCATCAGGGCTCACAACAGAGGTAGTGAAACCCTCTTGCACCTACAGACTTGCCCTGTTTAAATGCCCGTGTCTTGTGGCCACAAGAAGTTGCCTGAGGAGCTCAGGTCAGGCAATTTATCGTAAGTGATTCCTAATGTGCCCCCCTTTTCTTTTTAATCTGGTTGGAGCAGAATTGCTTCATAAACTGCTGGGCTTGCAGGCATTTTTGTGTAAGAAGCAAATGAGAACTACTGCAGAATGTTCTGCTGGACTTGGAAGAGCATCTTGGAGGCACTGCAGGCTGACTGTGGATATGTTTTCCTATACCTCACCCACGGCACACTTTGGCAAATAAAAGCCAATAAATTGACCGTTGGCAGATTCAGACATTTTGTTTTCCATTTTTCCTATCCTGTGGATTAATCACTGTTATCGCGAGAGAGCTCAGTTACAGCAATTGTATGGAGTTACATCAGTTATGCCAGAGACTTCACTGAGATGGTGCAGGTGCACACAAGGTGAGAATTTGAACCATTTCTTCGGTGACAGCGTAACTATAGGTACTACCTGTGCATGAGTAAATTGCATTGCTTCCAGAGCATCTTGTTTGTCTTCCTCGGGCTGTAGGTGTTGCCCTGGCACTGCACAGTGAACCACTTATGCTCTAAGTGAGCATCTCCCATATTAGCAACCACCCAGACTGCTGGATGTCACCCTGTATTGGACTGCAGTTAGTGAGCTGTAGATGCACTTTTTCCAAGCCAGGGTTAAGGAAAGGTGTCATTACTATATACTGCCATTTGGGAACCAGACCAGAACAAATACTTTTACATCTGTCTTCTTTCACGTTTCACTCTTCATATGTCTTCCACGTTGATTCTGTTTTAATTTCCTAAGGTTTTGTTTGCTTTTAGCTTACATGCAGTTTATTCCTAAGCTAGTGAAGCCAGGAAGAAAATTTGCAAAGGGCACGACCTGACTGCATGCTATAACTTGGGTCATGGGACACCCCAGAGCTTTTTTTCTGCTTCAGATCTGGGAGCCGTTGTGGACCTAGAGCAAAACTTCTGGATAATCCTCTTAGGGTGAACCCACCTCAGTCCAACCACACGCACAGTTTTTCACCTTCCATGTTAAGATGTGAGTTTCGTGCAACTCCATTTATAGGCATCTTCTTGCGCTGGAAGTTATCCCTTTGCCTGTGAGACGGAGCTGCCTTCCAGGTGTTGGTAGACTGTGATCAAGCCAGCCACCAGCCTTGCTTTAGACCAGCTCAGTTTCTTGATCAGATATCTTTCACTCCAAGGCATGTTCTCCGAAGGCGTTAGGCACCATTCTCCCTTGTCTCAAAACCCTCTTCAGTTTTTGGCCTTCTTGAAGAGTACAGAGCTGCAGAGTTTTGCAGTGATGCTCTCATCAGGGCTCACAACAGAGGTAGTGAAACCCTCTTGCACCTACAGACTTGCCCTGTTTAAATGCCCGTGTCTTGTGGCCACAAGAAGTTGCCTGAGGAGCTCAGGTCAGGCAATTTATCGTAAGTGATTCCTAATGTGCCTTCTCTCACTGCATTATTCTGTACTCCTCACTGCTCCTAGGGGCTTTGTTCGAGGATTGCTTTCCCATGTGGATCTCTGAGGGATTTAAAATCACTTGTAAACTGCAGCTTGAGTGTTTCTCTGTAAATTTGCAATATAAATGTGTGAATGTGATTTTCGCTGTCCGGTTGATAATTATTTAAGTAAGTTTTACAGGCTGTAAGACTTAGAAGGGTCTCCCTTCCTTCCCCTTTTGGAGTTGGTTACCATCAGAGCCACATCTTTTAAGAAACTATAAAACCCTTTCCGGATTTCATGATTTCTCCAGGCCTTTCAACACCTCCGTATTCATTTTTCACCCTGGAGTTTTATTATTGTATTTCTGGCGTACATTGTTCTTTCTCCTCTGCTTTGCCCATTAATCCTTATTAATCTTCAGGGGCAGCACAGTCTAGTGACTTGAACATGGCACCTGGGAGCGAAAGACCCAAGTGCTAATCCTGGCTTTGCAGCTGACTTGCCATGTGGCTTCAAACAAGCCACATCTCAGTCTCAGTCTCCTTGTCAATTCAACAGAGATAATAATTCTTGCGTAGCTCTACCTAAATACCTCTCAGGGGCACTGTATTAAGTAGTTAATACTTGTTAAGTGATTTGGATCTCCAAATTACTGTATAATCAGCATAGGTATTAACCATACCGAGAATTTTATATATCTGTAAATGTTGAGTCTTCTGTCCTGCATCTGTTCAGACTTCTCCTGCAGTCTGGCCCTCCAAAACCATGCAGGATTTCAACACAGACGAGTTAACTTTAATCTTTTTCGGTGGAGATGAACAGAAGGAAATTCCTTGGTACTTTACATTAATAAAATGGTTAATTTTCAATGAGACTGGAGGAAGGTCTCAGTCATTGCAAGTGAAGCAGCTGTCACCTTGGAAAACCTCCTCTGCCTCCACAGAAGTAGTCTCCTTACTCAGGAAAAGGTAACTTGGCTGAAGTGCTGCTTACATGTAGGATATTGCGGGCAAAAAATGCCAGTATTGTGCCACAGGCTTTACAAGATTTACTGGGAAGTCTGAAAGCTCAGAAATTAAAGTAGATTTTTTCTAAAAGCCCATACATGTGAAAATAGGGGAAATACAAGTATGAATTCCCAAAATGGTGGTAACTCTGCCAAGGGAGGTGCTATATCAATCAACTAAGATGCATTTGCTACTACCCAAGTATCTGCTTGGATTGTGCTAGGAAATAAAAAAGAAGATGGGGGATAACATCCTAAGTTGATTGAAATCAGTGGCTAAACTCCTGTTGACTTCAGAGGAGAGAGAGTTCATATTAGGTGCAGGAGAAATTGTAGCAACGGTTCCCCAGTCCTTTCTTCTTAAATTCTAGTTTTGATGGATTGTCTGCTGGCTCTTTTTGCTTATTTCTCATTGTGTTCTAATAGAGCTGCTACTCCCTTTATAATGTCCTTTTTCCCCCCCAGTTTATTTTCTTCATTCATTTCTTTTTTTATTCCCTTAACCCCTTTCCCTTCTCACGTTCCTTTTGTTTTCTGACATGCTCTCAGCTGCCCCTTTCTCTGCTTCTGCTGTCATCCATCTCCATGCACCACATCTCCTTCACACAGCTCCTCGTGCTGGCACCACCCCAGCCTGAGCTGAATGGCCAAGGGAAGCAAAGTGAGCGGGGCCTTCTGCCTTGCACGGACATGTGTGTGAGAGAGGCACAAGCGGAGTCCCTACAGCATTCCTCACTGCCTTCTGCTTCCCTTGCACAGGGAAAACCTGGGCTGATACTACAAATGCGCAAGTTGAGAGGGATAGACTGGTACAGCGACATAAAAATAATGGAGCGGGATAAGCTAGCACATGCCCTTGGAGCTCCTGAACATGTCGGGGGTATGTTCTCCTCTCACAGCTTGCAATAGCTGTAATATTACGAACGGCACTAATTCGTACTCTAAATTATTTGTGACTGCTGGTTATTTAACCGTTCTCTTACAGGCACGCTGGAATGAATTTGCCTGAAGGCAAACAGACGCCTTGCGGCCACGCTTGAATGGGGCGAAGGCTCAGGCGTCGTGGTTGGCTTCAGCGAGGGCTCTCTGCGGCAGGGGGGGGGGGGCGTGGGGGCGGGGGGTGCCACGCAAACAGACGCCTTGCGGCCACGCTTGAATGGGGCGAAGGCTCAGGCGTCGTGGTTGGCTTCAGCGAGGGCTCTCTGCGGCAGGCGGAGCGGCGCGTGGGCTGAAGGGATCGCAAGAACCGGGAACAAGGGAAGGCCAGTCTGGAGATGTGGAGCCTAATGCTTCTTTACACCCCAAATTAGCTGACACTGCTGAATTGATTGTATCGGGATATGTTCCCACTCCAGTCACAACAGACATTTGTACAGTAATTCCAGTACAAAGGGGGAAAAAACCTAACCAAAGATTTCAAGAAGATGGGGTTAAGGCAGTTAGAGTAGATGCAGAGAGAAACTGTTACACTTGGAAAAAGGTGATACCAGTGGAAAAGGGCAGGCTTTGGAGATTTGCTAGAGCTAAAACTTAACTTAGTCACGGCCTCCACATGAAGAGGCAAGGAAGATGCCCTTGTATTTTGAGTTTATTTTCCAGTCTATTTTTAGAGGTTTGCTACTGAGGAGCACAAAGATCAGAGTGCCGTGTTTGAGTTCTCCCAAATTTTGTGCACGTCCAAGAGCCAAGATGATCTCTAACCTTTTTCACTGTCATTCATGGTGGTGGCACTCAAATTTAGAGCTTGATCCTGCCCACCAGTGCATGACAGACATTGAATCTGATTTTGTAAGATAGGCGGTGATGTGAGCCAAGTTTGGCAGGACAAGACCGAGCTCTTATTTTGTTCTATCTGACAGTTTCAGTGAGGCAATCTTGGTCTTCTTGTCATGCCTTGTGGAAGTGCAAATTTAGATGTCACAGAGATTTTAAAATCAGAGCTGGCAAACCACAAAAAAAAGAAAAAAAGCTTGGCTCAGCTGGCTTAAATCTTACTTTGGATTTTAGTTAAGTTGGATACCAAAAGGATTGCTTCTCTAATACACAGGAAATAATGGACTTACCCAAGTTAAGTAAGTCTGTTACAGTGGCTATTCCTCCCGTCTAAAAATGCACTCACGTTACAGTGACAGAGGGCTGAGCAGAGCATTTGGATTAAGTACAAAACCACCTGAGGTTCCAGCCATTCCTTAACCTAAAACTTAATTTTTCCACTTTTGCTTATCTCTGCTTTGTGCAGTTTTGGTTGCAGTCAGACACGCATGTGGCCAGACTTCATGAAATAAGTTTCCTGTGCTTGGTGGAGTGAGAAACTCTGCCTAAGAAAGATTTCTTTTTTTTTTACAAGTTTATCAGGGCATTTTTTTTTGAGACAAATTAATTTGCAGTGATGATGCAGGCTCTGTGCATTTTTTTTTTCCAGGGATAAGTGTTCTCATCCCCTTTTTCACTCATTTTCCTTCTGATCAACCATGAAGTATTGCACTGATGAAGAGGTGAATAAAAGGGAGCACAACACTAAAATGACTTAATGTGGTTAAAATATTCGGACGTGGCATATGTGAGCGCAATTAGCACCGCCTAAAAATAGTTCTAATGATGAACAGGGCTATGCAGTGGTGTGTTATAATTTGCCCAATATAACTCTCCTCTCTAGATGTACCCAACTCTGCGCTCTGCTCGGCTGATCTTTGACTTCAGAAAGCGCCGTCCTAACAGAGGAGGTCTTACGGAAAGAAAGCTTGAAGCCACTTTGCCCCCTTTTCAATTTGTTTCAAAATTCATTACAGATGGCTTCAAATTAGCTGGAATATTCCATTGCATATGCAGAAGTAGTGCTTATAAAGACTCTACTAAAAATTATTCCTTCTGGAAGAAGGTGGATGCATGACCATTCATTTCAGGATAATTTTTATCTTTTCGTTGATTGTCACTCTATATCCAGAAGTGAGAGGGAACAGCCCTCCACATAATTAGAAAGATTGTCTTTACATACATTCTTTCTCATTTGTTTCTGGCTACCATTAAATAAATGAAACATGATTTTATAACTTAAAAAAAGAAATAATTTCCTAATGTTATTTACATAGGGACACGGCCACACTGATTGCCATTGACCACGTAGATGGACTTTTGTCCTGTTGCAATAACAGGATGGATTTGGCTGGTCCTAAATGCCTACACTGCAGACAGTCCTGCCAGAAAGATGCATTTCCAGCGCTGAACCCTGGCATCCCACAGTGCATATGTGGCGGGGAGGAAATGTAGGCACGTATGCCCCCACCGAGGCTGTGGGTGTAACTTGAATTAGCATCAAGTTTCCCGGCTCAGCCATAGCCAGGGTGATGCTGGAGCATGGACAGGTCCCCCAGGGCCAGTGGCCCACCCTGGCTGGCCCCGGGCTGCTGTGGATCGGGGGCAGCCCCGGGACCCGCTGGGAGGGCACCAGGCTGGGTGGGCTGCCAACGCCCTGGGGGGCTCGGGCTGGCAAGCCAGACCAGGCTGCCGAGACTTTTATTTTATTGCACTGAAGCTGTTCCTGGCGACCTTTCTGGAGGCTGCTCTTCCCCCCGAGGTGTCCTGTGAAGGGACACGGCTTTCTGTTTGTCTTGGCTTGCCTGCGGAGGGGCCGGTTTTGCTCTATGGCGCTCGGACCCTGCAGGGCCAGCCTGTCCCCGTCCAGCCACTTGCAGGCAAATGCTGCCTTCCCTCTTCATGTGCCTCAGGGCACATGAGAAAAATTAATGAACCCAAGAGGACTGTTCGCTGCCTCCCTGTGGACTGTGTGTGGAGGGTGCCTTCAGCCCCTACATTTACCTGCTGCTGCAGGGAGATAGTTGTAGAATTATTAAAAAAAAAAAAAAAGATTACTAAAGTTGGGTCTTTCCTTTTGAGATACAGCAGGGGCTGGAGTGCGGAGCCATGTCCCTGGGAGTGTGTTCTGATTGCTTCTTCAACTTCTGTTTATACAATTTTACAAAATTTTGGCAGGAATCAAGAGCACATACCAGGGTGTTGGCTTTTATGAATCCCATGGGATGTGAAAGTCAAGCTGACTGGATGAACTTTGGTTACATATTCCAGACAAGCACAATGACTCTATTTATTCAGACTTGGCAGCCAGAATGCAGATTGACTCTGTGGGTAATAAATTTTCACAGCCACAAAACTTCAGCGGCAACCAACCTGATCCCGCGCAGAAAAAATGCATACAAGGAAGCAGACTTGGGTAGCAAAAATATGTTAGATTATTATTCCATGTATGCGTACCAGTCAGTTAATTTATTTGGCTATTGATTGACATGAATTGCACAAATGATGCCAGGGACCTTTTTCCCCTTAAAGGAACTACTTTCTATTACAAAACTTTCATATTGTGAAAGGACAAGTTGGGGGAAAAAAAGAGAATTGTTCATATTACAATTGACAATCTCCTTTTAATATTTCACCCAAGACTGATTTAAGTTATCCAGTGACCTCTACGGAGAAGAGCAGGGTATTATAATGGGGACTGTTTCATGTGCTACGCCACACTTCAAGGAACCAAAAAGCAATAACCACTACAATTCAGTACTCCGAACAATCTTAAGTACAATTTTGACATCTTCATGCTACAAAGCTTCAGATGCTTTCTGGGAGAGATGATGATGAAATTATTACTCTATATGTTATAAATCAAAATGAATTGGCTCTTTAACTTGCAGATTTATGTTAACTACCTTGGTATCTGTTAATTGCATGCTCTTCAGATATTGATTGGGGATTAAAAAGTATATTTTCTTCAATCTGTGTGATGTAAAATATGCCAACAGGAAATTTTCCCTCTGCATATTAGATCCTATGATCACTGCCTGTAAAATTAAAACGATCAGTTTAAATGGATAAACTATGCTCATTAAAGAGGAAAAATACATTTATGTAATTAAAATTAAGAGACTAATATGTGTGGATAATGTAATTACTGTGGGCGCACACACACTCAGCTCAAACCCAGCCTCTTTTGCCTCTCCTGGGTCTGTGAATCTCACTACCTTAATTGCTGACGCGGAGGGAAGGGTTGGGAATGCCTTGCCCACTGCTGGTCCCGAAGCTCTTAATCATGTGTCTGTCTTGTGTTTGGCCTCCCTCATCCATGGCTCACATTCCCTGGGTCAGTCACAGCCCTCCAAACACCGACCCTGGGAGAGCAGGAGCACCGGTCCCCCTTTGCACTGCTTCAGAAACCTTCCCTTTGCTGCTTGGCCATTTCAGATGCAACCGCAAAATCTCCCCTGAAGTTTTCAAAGTCTTTCCCCTAAACTGCCCTGTTTAGAAATCAGCAAAATCAAAAGCTTCCCAGTTCTTGTTCAGATCACCTTCAGCTCTTTAAGAAATTGGACTACTTAAATGAGTCTGTGTGCTCAAAGATTAATTAATTGTGTAAGGAATATCCAGGAATCACTCATGTACTGTTCCTATTCCTTCATCTTTGATTTCTTTCTTTCCTGTTCCCGAGCTCAGGAGGAGAGCTGAGATTAAAGAGCTTCAGAATTAGGATGTAAAAGAAAATGCGTTCTTCCACTGACATTTAGACACGGATCTGTGTTGTAATCTGGGCATTTATTGGCAGAGGGGGTCTGTGTTACTCTTTTTGTGGGCCTGTTTCCTTCTAGGTAGATGGAAACTTAGTGTTTTGTTTATCCAGCAGGCATATTTATTCATTAAGCAAACCTGCAGGTCTCAGCTGAGGTTCTGCAAGGCTTTTCATATAGCGGGAGCCAGCCTGTGCCTCCAGGAGACTTTAATCTGTACAGATTCAAGCTAGAAAAAAATGTGACTAGGAAAAGGAAAGAGGACCAAGTCACAGACTATATGCCAAAGGTCTAGACTATAGGGTCCGTGACGATTAGAAGTGAATACTGGGATCTCAGCTCCGCTCTTTGCCGCGCGGGTGGCAAACTCTGTCCTGGCTCTGCAGAGCTTGTTCGAGCACTGAGGCGAAAGACCCAGGCTGTATCAGCTGTACCTTAAAGCTCTGGTTATGGAGCAAAGACCTTGCGCAAGCACACATAATACTGAGCAATCAAAGCGCATGGAAGATGTTAAGGGTCGTAAGTGGTAGTGCTAAACCGAAGGTACCATGTGTGCACGCCTGAATGGCGGTATGTTTCCATGATCCCTTCTCCGCCTAAACCTACTCATGTCCTTTCATCTCCTCCGTGACAAACACTTTCACAGGTCCTTTGCTGCTTGCTATGAAGCAAACCAGAATTCTAGCTCTCTGGCTCTGCCAGCCTGTTCCATGCTGACCTCCATCATGCAGGATCCCGTCTCCCTTCCTACCTGAAGGACAAGCCATCTCTCCCCACCTCCCTACCACCCAGCCCCTTGCTGCAAGCACCACGGCATCTTGGCATGCTATTGTTATTCTTCAGGCATCCCCTCTGTCCCTCACTTTACTTTGCCCTATGCTGTCTATGCACTGTATTTTAAACTATCTAGACAAGCAGGAAGAGTAATTAAATGTGAAGTGTTTCAGGATGAAATACATTAAACAAAAAGAAATTGTATAAATATGTAAATAATTGAATCTATGTGCTGAATCTTCTTAACACCAAGAAGCTTTGCTCAAAATAGACAACATAATGGTTTAGTATAAATATTAAAAGGTTTTGATTTACCTGTTGTTTGGAATATATTGTAAAATAGAGACTGCTAATAACAAGAGTTGAAGAAAACCCTGGAAGAGCTTCATGCCTACATACCTAGAATGATTTGTCTAAGATCCTAAATTTCAGAAGTCTAGATAGCTCCAGCTACCCTTGACTGAAATAATAACATTTGAAACCCGTTACATCCAGGTCTGGATCCACCTGTGAGATGCAACCAGGGGCAGTACTGCCCTCCTACGCTCCGGTGAAGGCACACAACTTGCATTTTACTGCAAGAAGGCAGGGAAGTGGCTCTTGCCCTCTCATCCCCAACCAAACCACCCATGCCGCTATACTGAGAAGGAGAGAGCGTGGCATAGAGCTTGGCAACGAGGCACTCAGCTGGTCATGGGAAAGTCAAGATCCATCCCTATTCTAGTGAGTACTTAATTATTTAGACAAAACACAGAAATGCTTCAAGGAAAAATTGGGAGACACCTCACCCTGCCAACAAAACCCAGCTCTCCTGCTAGGTGGAAAACTTTGGCTGATGTATCTGCTCCCAGTCATGTGGTTTGGGGTCGTTAAAACCCAGGCAGGTGCCCTAATTGCTGTGTTATGAAGTGAACCAAATGCACAGCCAAGGCATTCTCTCAGCTACTCCCTAGCTTTCTTAGCACACGTGGGCCATGCAGAGACAGGACTGAAAATGTTCGGAGGAGAGGCGAGGGCCGGGGGGATGCCAGCGAGGCTCTAGGCAGGTAAGAGGTAAGCAGCCCAGTGGCTAATCCCTGGGGCCAGCTCAGGATTGCAAGGTTTGGCCTGAACCCTTAATCCAGAATTCCTGTTTCTCCCCTCCTTGGCTGCTCTTTAAAACAAACCAAAATCAGATCAGGAGGAGACTGATACAAAAACCTTCTGGGTCGCATCAAGGTAATAAATCAAGAGCACTGCCGACCGTTCCCCACCAACCCAGCAGTTAGCACAGGCGGGCTGGCTCCGAGCAGCAACATCTGTTACTCCAGTTACAGTACTGCCATGTATTTTGATAACCTTTATGTATGTTTTGAAAAAGCATTAGCAAAATATTTGCAATAGCTCCGTCTCAACATGAAACATGCTACAAGTGACACGTTAGTTGTCTGGTTCTTACCTGGTCAGTCTCTTCTTCGTCGCTGCTTAACTTGAGGTCATCTTCTAGCATTCTGGAAAGCAAGCAGTAGAAAAAAATTATAATTTACCAAAATGCTTTAGCTCTGATGTTTTCTCTGAGCTACTGTAAACATTTAATAATTTAAATAGAAAGAAAATATATTTTATCCCAGTAACTCTGTAGATGTGACACTTTATGATTTTTTCTTATCCAGTTGCTATCAACTAACTTCTTAATTCATTTCCTACTATTACTGCCTCAGGGAAAATGTTTACTAGAGTAATAATGGATTTTGCAAAGATTCTTGTTATTACAATCACTGACAAACAATTTTTATATGCTAAAAATAATATTTTTGATGCTGACAGGTCAGTAGTCTCTCTGAAAGGAAAATTTTGCTCCATTTGGCTTTGAGCTTACAAAACAGAAGTAGGTATTTACACTGGCAGTACTGCAGCACACAATAAGACTCAGTGATGTATCCCAAAGGCCATTTTTACTTTATTGCATGTTTGATGTAAAATTGACATTGACTGAAACAATTAAAACTAAAATATATTGTCTCAGTGCACAAGAGTAGCCACAAGGATTTCACTGTCATATAAACATAGAAAATAATGCATCTTTTCTAACGGGGATTTCATCCTCCCTTCCCATATCCTTTCCTCAACTTGCTTAAACAGGCTTACAAAGAAAAGGAGTTTGTTTTTACCTCCATGAATTTTTTTTACAAGCTAGGTTTAACCAGCAGTTAAAGGAGTTAAAGAGGTGCAAAGATTTCCCCCAGCGCTTGAAAGGTCTTCAAGAATGGGATCTATTTTTAAGAAATGCCTCTGTAATAATATTAATAATAAATTCAGAAAGTTGCTAATTTTTCTTCTGTTCTGGGGAAAGAGAATTGGTAATTTCGTCTTGACTCCAGAAGAAAGCTTGGTGAGCAATTCAAACACATCCTGTGACGTGGGTGGTCCCCGGAGTGTAAATATCTCAAGAAGACATACGTAGTAATTTCAAACCACCTCCTTGTACTTGTGCCTGGATCTTCTAAGAGTGTGCCTGAAAAGCATGATTCTTACATGGGAGACATGGTGTGCCATGTCTTAAAAGAGCACTGAGCCTAACCACGTTCTCCTCAGCTCCTCGCTATACGTACAGTCCCTGCCTGTTGCTGCCGTCACAGCTGCTTCCCTATTTCCCGTGGCACCTTTCGGGGAACGTAGGTGTATAAGAACAGGATTGGGTGTCAGGGTAGAAATTCCCACGAGTTCATCTCTTAAAGACTCGTCTTGCTTTTTTCCCACATTCCCTTCTACTCCTGCCAAGATTTTTCCTCTGCAAAACCAACAGATCAAATTCAGCAAAATCTCATTGCAATGTAGATACCTCAAATATATAGGACACCCATTGAGTTAGAGGGACTTAACAATTTCACAGCAAGACTTGCCCATGTTTTATCTAGAGGAAGGGCAGGAAAAGGCTCGCTCTGCCATCTCCTGAGTCAGCAAAAAACTCCGGTGGCTGTATTGGTGCAGCCACTGGCCAAGCTAACAAGCCCTGCTGAGAAGTGGGCAAATGGGACAGGTACGAATGACATGGGATATAGCTCCTAGGAGCTAAAATATGTCAGAGATGCAAAGCTTGCTGTAAACATTGCAAGATCCACATTGGCTTTGCATCCCACCACTTACAGGGATCCAAACAATCTTACAGTTGCTCATTTTTTTAGTTAGATCTGTTTAGGACATACCTGAGAAAATAGTGCTTGAAAGTAGAAAGCTCAGATCTGGGATTGGGCACTATGTAATTAAACGTGATGAAATCTGCACTGATAGTGATTTAACCGGAGAGGGATGTGCTTACTGTGTGAAAAGCAGAGCACCCAGGGTGCCACTGCCTGCTCTCCCTTGGGTTTGAGTATGTGAATTTCTGCTAGTGAGGTGCTACATTATTTAAGATTTAGCAATTTAGCTCTTCTCCTAAATGGATGTTGAAAAATCAGAGGCATATAACAAAATGTTCTAGGTAGATCTATATATTTATTAGTGTCCTGGCTTTTTGTATCAACATAAAAAAAAAGTCTATTGTGAATCTGTGATTAGAAGCAAGTACGATGCTTCAAAGCCTTCAGGTGTGAGTGGAGCTAAGGTGAGGGACCAGGAGTGCAAGCAGGAGCCATCCACACAAAAGAAACAAGAAACCAAAGCGCTGGCCCATCAACTTCTCCTTGCTTGCATGTTTTAGCCTGTCTTTATTTTCCCTGTCTGTTTCTCATTTCAGAAGCGCCGCTCTCCAAGAAAAGCACTGCCTGCCCAGGGCTCGCGGCCCCTTTTGGAACCACCGTCAGAGTACAAACAATCTCCTAACGCTGGGGATAGGAAAAAACAGGTCATCATAAAATGATTGCTTGCTTGCTTGCTTTTTTCCCCTAGAGTGGGATCTGGCCTGCCTGATCCATGTACTTGTCACAAGGATGTATCAGGTTAAGACAGCTTGCCAATGTGGAGGTCTACCTCGTAAAGGCAGGAGCTGTGCAAGTATAACATCCATGCCTGAAAGTCCTCACTGGTTCGCAGATGGCTTTCACAGTCAGGTGAGGCCCTCAGCCCTGATCTACAAAGCTACAGCCAGAGCAGGGGACACTGTCGCCGGCGACTTCAGCTTCACCCACCAGCAGTCCTGGAGAGGGAGGCCCCTTGGACACCTGGCAGCTCTCACAGCCCAGGCTGAAGCACATCCTGGGTGAGGAGGAGGAGGGATCTGTGCTATAGGGACTCCAGTTTGCAGTAAGGAAGCTAAGACCAGTTTCGAGTCTGGATGCTTTTGAGGAACGCTTCTCCTCAACAACCCATTTCCTCCACGACAACGATGATGGTTAAAAGAAAAAGTCCATAACTGGACCAGCAGCCCCCCTTGAAGAGAGGGAGAACAGAAGAGAAGAGAAATACTTTAAGCTCCACAAGAGACATTACATTAATTTGTAATTTATCTGAAAAGCACTTTGGCACAGATTCAGCACAGAATGAGATTTGGTACACCCTATGTTAGCAGAGCACTTCAGATCATGTTTGAATCAACCCCTGCTCGGGATGGAATTTCTTTACATATTCTGGCAAACTAGTACAAGGACGGACAGACAAACACATACAAGCTCATGTGCAAATACAACCTTTTCAACACAGCCTATCTATAGCTATTTTCCATACCACCTTTTTTCAGGATACACAAAATCCAGGCCAGTAAGTGACATCGTCCATGGGCTTTAAGATTTTTCAGAACGGGCTTGGCTTTGATGTGCTCGGGCACTGGTAAAAAGATAAGTAAATATAACTTTGTAAACAAAAGCTAGAAAAATGAAGCGGTACTCGAAGCAGCCCTGAAAAATACACACCACCACTTAGGGTTTCTGCACTGGAAAGGAGCACATTCAGCCAGGAAGTCACTTTGCAGGACCTAATTACACATTTTTAGTGAAATCTCCATGAGGTCGCCGAGGCAGCGAGGTGTGGGAGGCTCAGGCGGGAGTGCTCATCGTACTCTAATGAATGCATTTGTTCCTTTCTCCTCAAAGAACATGGCAGGTAGAGACATGATGAAGGGAAATGAGGATGAGTTTGGGATATTGAGAAATGCCTCAGCAAGCCACCTGGTTTCTTTCTCCACTAACCAAGTATGGGGTTGCAGCCTGGGGTGCTGGGCCACCCAGTTATGGTGGGAAAGGAGCGGGGTGCTGAGGGGTTACTTCCATGCAATGGAAAATAGACAGGAAGTCTTCTAGAGGGCATCAATATCCAACATCTGCCAACTGTGACTGCATGTCCAAATCTCCTACATAGCTTATCAGAAAGCCTGAACTGTTTTATCTGGGGGCTGCTCACTGGTTCAGTAGGCTACCAGGGTGGGGTGAGCATGTGGGGCACTGCAGAGGGACCCTGTGTGATTCCTGATCATCCCACAGTGTCGAAGGGCCAGGAGATGCTCCTGGTCAAAGGTACCAGGGGTTTGGGATGGGAGGCTGTGGCAGGCTGCCCGGGAACCTTGCTCAAAGGGAATGATCAAGCCGAGACTTGCAGCTTCACTGTTTTGTCTGTCTGTCTTTTTTCCTGATTTGTTGTTGAAAAGTCAAGTCCCAAGCAAGAATTACCTTCAGCCCCAGCCAGAGTCCAGGGGACAGCAGAAAGACATCTAGTTTACCCTCTGGGAGGTAACATCAAGTTTCAAGTGTGAGAGTAGAGACAGGGCTCACGTCGAAGATTTTTGGGTTTGAAAGAGCTGGAAGAGAAGGAGCTGCTGGGGAAGGAGATGTCGATGGTGCGGTGCCTGGAGAAGGTGGCCTTCAACAGCCAGTTGAGAATCAGTTGCAACTTTTAATGCCTGGAGCCAGTCTGAGACCTTTGCAGCATAGTTCTGCTTAGGAGGATATCTATTTAATTCCAGAGTGAAGACATGGCCCTACACAGGAGCTATCCTTCACATTTGCTGGGGCACACAAAAGAAGTAGCAGGCGTCATACCTTGCATTTTACTTTAACCTCTCATATATTTCACATTCCTTGGCCTAATGAGTTCTTTTATTCTCCCTTGCAAATTACTTACTGAGGCACAAAACTCTCAAAAAATGCCTCTGTGGTTTTGTTTTGTGATTAGAGAGGTTGCCTTTTGGCATGTAAATCAAAGGACAAGAGAAGAGGCCCTGAAGATTTTCGAGAGTTTATGAAAATGAGGGGAAAAACCCTCCCTGTGTCCCTCTGGTGGTCTAAACTACTATACAAGACATGGTCTTCATGACAATCTTGATAATCAGAATCAAAAAAAAAATCAAGATGGGAAAGGAAATATATTGATAGTAATTAAATCATTAACACTAATGCTTTAGGAGAGAACATGCCAATGGTTTGCAAGCCCAAGGTGTAAATATATGTATGTTGCAATTGTTATTTAAATAAATTCAGAAGTCACCATCTTTGCAATTTGTGAAAGATCTCATGAATCTGTTAATCTGATCAAGTATATTGTTCCATTTTAATGCTAGGCAGCATCTCAGTCAGAATACTGTGTTTATTATGGACTTCTGTGATTTCTGCTCGTTATGTAAGAAAGGAACTTCAGTAGTGGAAAAATACTTTGATTTTAGCTGAAGAGGAACCCCACAAAGCAAAGAGTTGTGATGAAATATGAAAATCGGATAACTAAGTGCTCATTCAAGTTTATGCCACCACAATGTTTCATCTGAATGAGACTGGTTTTGGAAAATTATCTTATTTTTTAATGCACAGTATTGACATTTTACTTTCTTTCCTATAAATACACAGTGACCTTTCAAGAACCAGACAGTAGTTTCAATATTACCAGAAACCCAGAAAGAAAACAGATATTATTCTAAGCAGCAGTATACTGGAAAGCTCTCAGACTGGTTCCCGATGTTTAAATTCACAACTGATGCACTGATATAGGAGAAGAAAAGTATTTGCTTCACATTGTAGAAAAACCAAACCAAACCAAACCTTCCTGGGGGCACAATACTGTGCAAGACCTTTAGCTCTTGTTCACAGCAAAATGAGAGAGAACACCAGCTGGGGATCTGCCGTTCCAATCCAGACCGTGCCCTTATGTTACTGGGATTATGTCAGCTACAAGCGCTCATGTACGCAACGTGACTTAAGCTCCCATAAGACAAATGTATCTTTGTACATTCTGGGTGTCTTTGGTTGCTTTCTAAAAGAGAAATGCAAGGAAAAATATGCCTGGTAAGAAGTACGGACAATTCATAAGAAACAGATTAACGTGTTTCCTTCCTTAAAAAAAAAGAAAAAAAAAAAAGGGAAACTAATGTTGCTATTACCTTGGTTACTTGCATGTAATAGATGACCAGTTATATTTGCTATGCACCTACAGTCAAAAAGGGTATTTCAGACAGCTTTGTTTACTAATCCTAAATATAGGAGTAGCTGGTTTTATACAATAGTAATTTTTAATTAATTAGATTCTGATTGCTGAAATTATTTTTCATTTTGGTGCTATAACTGATGCAAATGTTTCACTTTAAAAAAGCTCATGCATTTATATTATCTGAAAAGTGTAGTATTTATTTGTGTTTTGTATGAAATAAAGTCAAAAGCTTATGGATTGAAGTAAACAACTAGATCAAGAGGATATTTTATAAATGCTGTAATAGAGCTTTCAGCAGGCTCGTAAGACCTCTGCAAGCACTGCTTGCAGCATCTAAAATTCCCTCTGAATATACGATGTTTAAGTTGTAAAAACCCTTCAACAAACAGTTTGTGCAAGTTCTGCTACACAGAAACATGTAGGAAAACACTATTATATAGAATACCGTCAAATCTAATTAAAAACAGAGGGAGAAGGCCAGTAAAATCAGGCTGGTGAAATATTAATGTACTTAATGCTGGAATGAAGCATATATATCAATGTGAGATTTAATTCCAGAGTGTAGAATTTAAATGCCTGAAAAACGGGCTCGGTCTATAGAAATAGAATTAGCAATTCCAATAAAAAATAGATGCTCTGAAGGAAAAGTTTTCTGTCCTTGGCTTGAATCCATCTAGGATAGTCTACACCACTCTCCAAAACCATTTAAACCGGCTAAATGCTCTGCTAAATTCCCATTACACTGACGGTCTCATTAGAAATGCAAGGCAATCCTCTGCGAGTGATACAGCCATCCCTCTCTCCTCTGAGCAGAAGTTGAAATAAGGTTTCCTCTGCAGCAGCTGCCCCGGTGAGCAGCCGGGCTTGCCCCGGTGATGTTTTCCCCCTTTAAAGAAAGGGAGAACAAATGCAATTGAATCATACCCCGAATTTTCTAATTCCTTGGCAGGGTGTGGTAAGAAAGCGCCCCACAGTCCACAGCACTTCCCCAGGATGAAGTTTGGGCAGAAGGACCTAGAATACCTCCTTAAAAATGGGAGAAATTCTTTAGAAAAGCCGGGAAATGAACCCGTGTGAGCCCACTCCCCGAGCATGGAAGCTACCTAAAAATGCACGAATGCTCAGAGAGAGGGAAGAGTGATGAGAGACGCACGGGCAGCTCAGGCCTAAGCACCTGCCTGAGTAGTTCAATCACTCTGAGGACTTCCCAGAGTTTCATGGCTAATCATGCTCTGCGTGACACAAGGAAATCCATTCAGGGAATAGAAGTTTTTGAATGCGCCGCTCGCAGTTTTCCAATCCGTTTCTTGTCTCCCTGCCCCTGCTCCCCCCAGGCTCTCTGGGTGTGATTAGCAGTTATTTACTAACTCTCTCCCTCTGATTTCCTAGCAATTGCTGATGCTGCCATCTACAAAATATTCGTTTCAAATGAGGAATGACATAAGAGTGCGTGAAAGGCACTACGGCCTTGTGTGTCAGCCGCTGTGGCAGAAATCTTGGGGAATTTAATGTGTCTGAGAGAGAACTGCCTCTGCTGAGTCTCTCCGCTGGAGGTGCAGCATCCGATTTTATCCTCGGTGATTATTTCCTCACAAATAGCCTCTTTCTGCCGAATCCTGGGCATTATAAGCATCTGTCCTCATGCTGGAGTCATCACCCCACACATTTTTATTCTCGTGCTCCCTTGCAGACGACTGCAGTCATCCGTATAACGCTGACCGTTCATTTAGCAGTGTTCAGACCTGAGGCTGCCGTGGTGTTTGTCCCTGTCTTGCCGGTCAGGGCAAGGGAAATGAGATCGTTTAAGGCTAGAGGTTCTCAAACTTTGCTGCGCTGGAATATCATTAAAGCGATGGGGAAAGGGGCAGCTCCGTGTCCCTGTGTGGTCCCCTGGGCCCTGCCCTGCCTGCCAGGGGCTCAGCCCATCTCTCTGTCCTGGGGCATCCTGCCGGCGCCGACTCCCAGCTCACCTCCATCCCTCAAGTGGTTTTGGAGTTGCAGCTTCCCAGGGTGGAGTCCCCACTTAAAAAACGGAGTCAGGAGGACGTTCCTTGTTCTGGGGTATACAACTTCATGCCGGTTTCTTTCAAGCCTCCTTTCTTTAAGCGAGGCTGAATTATTAATTGTTCAGACTATTTGATAACCTGCTCCACCCTCACCATTTTTTTCTCTTATCAACCTCCACAAAGTTTTACCATCGGTGATTATGATTTACTACCACGTCCTAGTTGCCGGCTCCTCACAGAATAAAATCAGCTTTGGTTAATAGGAACTTACATTTCTTTTTGAAAGGAAAACATTGAGCGCAAATAATTATGCTCTTGTCCTTCAGTTCCTCAGTGGTATTAAAGGAACCCTGTTTGGGCTGCCCCCAAACTTGGTGTGTGGTAGGAGGTGCCAGGCAACCTGTCTGTAAAACTTAAACTTTCTTCCTTGGCCTTTTGGCATATTGCACAGCATGAGCTGTCTGCTGGGGTTTACCCCACAGGTCAGTGTACATCACAAATGACCCTCAGATTTTGCTAGCCACCGGCCTTCATGGCTACATGGTAGCGTGAAAGATCTGAGGCCTACAGATTCTTGTGTCCAGGGTAACTGATTTTAAATAATTTATTGTCTCTAGACACTCTCCAGCTTCCTGCCTTTTCTCATATACAAAAATATTCATTGACTCTAATATTATTAACAGCTTTAATACTTCCAGCTAATAAGGGGCTATTGCTAGAATTTCTTTATTGTTGTTGTTCTTTATATACCTTAAGAAAACCCTTATTCTTACTGTCCTTGAACTTTCCTCTGGTATCCTCCACCCCTTTTATCCATTTCAGTATTTTATAATTTCTCTTTTAGATTGATGGTTATCTTCCCCTTTCATGTTACATGCATTTTACATTTCATTTCTATGACACAGATTGCTTTTTCATTGCTAATTGCTACTTTTACTTCACCACTGAAGCTGAGCTAGCTTTCAGCAAAGTTGGCTTTTTCCTTGATTGTGGAAATGCAGCCTTTTGCTTAACTTAACGAGTGCTGCTTAAAAAATTCCAAACTTCCTAGTTTCTAGGTTTTTCTACCCAGTCAATTTCTGGTCAACAATTTCTTCCACTTTGGGACGCTAGCCTTTCCTCATTGGGACTGTCCTTTACTTGTCTAGCATGGATGTAATAAAATCATGATCTAGTTCCCAGGCAACTGTGTGCTTCCCACCCAGTGACTGACTTATCTTTACTCAAAGCAAGGGTGAGTATTTCTGGTTAAACATCCTCAGTTCTAGAAAAGTGCCACAAAGCCCATCCACAACCTTTATTTTCATTTCATGGCTGCGCTGGATCTCAGGTGATACCTTCAGAACTAAGACCTCTGGTAGCCACCTGATGAGTCTGCCTTTGCTTTACAGATCAGTGCCGATGGAGCAGCTCCGTCCCCTCCTGTAACTGGAGTTGATACTCAATGATTCAATGGCTCTGGGGTAAAGAAGCAGCTTATTTGATATCCCCAGCTGGAGCTTTTCATGTCAATGAAGGCTAGAGGAGGGGAGGAACTGGCTAATTCGGTCCCTCCCAATGGCACATTGGCTGACAGGCAGATACAGAGAGGCTATTGCAGAATATATATTGGGACTGAGCAGCAGGACAGGAACATATGGGAACTATACCTCCTCCATAAGCTCCCAAGCTCCAGCCAGTAGAAGCATGGCTGTGAAAGACAGACCAGGACCCCCAAAGTTTTCAGCATTTCCTTTTAAATACTTTTCCTAGCCATTTCCTGAAAAGCCACTATATGTATTTTACTCGGTCCCGTCTGCAATACTTATAGCTTCATTTAGTTTTAATATAGTTATAAATGGGCTGTAGCGGCCTGCTTCTTTTAATAACTAAGTAAATGAAACCCTGTCTGTAATAATAAATGAACCATCCATCTGGGAGGCCTCCAGTAAAAATTTCAACAGGTATTTATTGCTCCTTTATGTAAACAGTACTCTGGACAATACAAGTGATTATACTCTCTGTCAGCCCTGTCAGGAAGGAGACAGTATAGTTTTGGATGAGGTTCCATAGCGTACACACTGAATTTACAGGTTTATTTGACTAGATGAGAAAAAATGATTAAAACAAGCAAATAAACAAACAAGAACCCAGTTGGCTACTGTGAAAAGGGAGCAAACCATTTCATTCAAAGATATGGGCTGCGAGGATAAAATATAGAAAATTGACAGGTCCATGGTGCAACAGACTCCTCACAACTCCAGATGCTTCACAGACACCCCCCTAAACAAAAACACCCCCCCTCTGCAGAAGTGGAAGGAGCTCCACTGTAAAATCAACACTTTATAGAGACTTCAAAATATATTGTGCCCTTGTAGGTTCTCACGGTATGGAAGGGCAGTGCCTTGGGAGAATCCCTGACCGGGGCACAAGGAGCGGCAGACCACGCAATCCATCCCTGGGGGTCATCCCTTTCACTCACCGACACAGGCTGGAAAGGGCAATAGCGCGAGACTTTTGCAGTAATTAAATTTTAATTAAAAAAATCTCATTGTTAAAATCATCTTCATACCACTACTATATTCCGGCTCCTAATAACATACCATTACATTCTGCTATTGTTGAAATAATACAATGTCAGAATATATTGTCAAATAATTAATTCAATATGTGGTAAGAAGGCAAAAAAAAAAAAAAGAAACAAGGGGCAGAAAGACCTAAAAGCTCTGAAAGTAGGGCCAGGTTGATGTGCCATCACTCAATGCTGAGGATTGAGCAGTAGAGAGTTCTGTGCATTAAATATATAGGGGCTGCTGTGATTTTTGTCAAAATTTCCAGACCTCGAATTTCTGCAGGAACAGGCTTACACCTCTCCCATGAGCAGGTTTCTCAGTGCCTTTCATTTCCAGCCAAGCTAGGCATAGGGAAAAATGCATTTTTTACCTTACGAGGCAGACTACAAAAGGAAACCAAAGTACTTGGCCAAAACATCGGGCAGCATTCCATCCCATGGGGCAAATGGATGGCTGCTCATTGTGGAGACCTGCACCCTGTGTGCTCGGCTCAGAGAAAGGGCTAGCACTGCTCTCAAAGGGACTACCTCCATGGCCAGGGCATTTCCAGCATTTTTACTAAGCTCCGCACGCTAACAAACTTATTAGGAGATGGTGCATTAGTAAGAGTATTCTCTTTTCTCCTCTCTGCTTTTGTTGTACCTATCTCACAAGATGCTGAAAAGGGAGAAGATAATCCCAAGGGGGCAGACACCTCTGAACTGACAGCAGTGCCACCAAAATACAGGAGGAGTTGTCAGGTTTTCCTGCGGATGGGCTGAAGGAGGGAAGGGGCTGCTCAGGCAGCACCAGGGCTGGGGGCACAGGCACTGCCAGGACAGAGGAGCTGGAGGCTGGCACTAGCACCAGGGGCGAGCACATGGCCGTGAACTTCACTGCTAGAGGGGAGAAAAACGTGTGTGATCCACAGTGGTCAGATAGTTCCTTTGCTTCATGCGGAGCTGCACGGAAGGGACATGGGATCCCGTTAATTGAAATTGCATCTTGCAGCTCCGGTCGAGGTGTGCCCTTGGGTTGTCCATGGGCTTCCTGGCACAGACCCCCAGCTGCCCTGGGGTCTGATGGCACCAAGCACTTCTGGTCTGCTCATCTCACTACAAGATAACCCCTTTCCTGAGTCAAAATGTGGAATTCCTCTTTCTTAGAAATTATCTCCTTTGCAATAACCTCCTTGCAACAGCAGAAATAATCAACTGCAGGCTGCTCCTTCAGAGAGGGGAAGGGCTCTACTCCCAGCATTCAGATCCTGCATGTGCACCACCTGGACTGCAACATACATATATATATATATGTATATTTTATAAAAAGAAAAGCATGTATTTTTTCTTTTAAAACACTTTTTGGGCAAAATGATGAAGTTAGCTCTCAAATAGTAAACCACACTATATCTCCTTTCTAATGTCTCTTTTTAAATATACACTGGGGAACAACTCTCATAACTCACTCGACACACACTATCTTATGAGTTATAGGTCGGTCTTCTACGCGCGGAGTATGTGTTGCACTTCTACACACCGTTATGAATTTTCCATCCCTCATCATTCATAATGTGTCAGAATATCTATTACAAACTCCTGTTTGCAAGAAGAGCTTCTATTTTCCCCTTTCATTTTATCACTGCTCTTAAATTTTCTCCCGGACACCAGCTTGGCATGCTGGCAGTACCATGCTGGCAGTTTCTAAGAAAAAGGTATATTCAAAAATCATATGTCAGGGCCGTAATGTCACTTCCAAAGAAATATCCTTTTTTAACTAATAGACGTAGTGTATAAAAATGAATTAGACACAATTGCATTCTGATTGCCAAATTCTACCACCCAGCTGCTAACTACCGCAACCATCTTGTAAAAAATAATAATCTGGAAGTCTAAATGATGTCTGATAATGCTTTCTGCCACCCTAAATCTTTGGAAGTGTTGAGTCATCTTGAGAAAAATGTCGACAATCATTTTTCACAAAGGCTCGAGCGTGGACAAGGCTCTAACTAAAGTCTTGTCTGAGGGATTTAGAGCTGAGGGGAATTTTCTGACAAACAGTTCAGCCATCAATGTGATCGCACATCAGTGTGAGGACTGGCCAAAATGCTTGGCAACTGCTAGATTGGAGAAATGCTTTTCCCTAAATTACTAAAAAAGTTTAATTCCTATGTAAATTGATTAATTTCAACATTTCTGAAATGCCATGCTTTCATTTTCTTCTTTCAAAAACATTACTTCGAAGTATGCTTGTATCCATTGCTGTAATAAAGCTGCCCAAGAGCTTTCTGGAGGGAGGTAAGCTAAATTAAACGATTAGCCCTGAATGTATGTTTTTCATTTTGCTGAGAAAATGAATGCTACTATTTTTTTTCAGTTGACCCATGTGATTTTTTTATTATATCAAACAAAATGTCAGTTACCCACGCTGATTCAGAAGTCAGTCTAATTCGGTCTGCAAAGTACTGGTTTGAGTTTCATCTGCATCCACAAAATATACTGGCTTCTTTAATTTTTTTTCCCACTCATTGGCTATTAATTGAAGCTTTCTGTGAAATATTTTTTTCTGTCATCATACTGCCATCCATAGGAGCAAACTTCTATACCATAGCAATATTGTAAGCCAGTGTTGGTATGAACCAAGCATGCAGGACATGGGTTCTCAGATTGTTACATGACTGAAATTTGAGGATTTGGGTTTTGCGGTTTGGTTTGGTTTGGTTTTTTACAAAATCAGATTGGAATTAAGACCACTTGCTCAAATCTGCTCCATTATACAACTCCTTGGTTGATTGGTTGGTTTGAATGTTTGAAATTTATGATTATCTGATACTGAATTCCCAGGAATTAAACTCTACATAGTCTCCTACAGGACCTATGTACGGCCTCTGCTTTTGAAAAAAATCGCATTAAATATCACTTAACTTGTGATTATTTGATGTCAGATCGAGTCCAATCAAAACAATCATTATTATTTCAGAAGTACTTTTGGGTGTGGAAATAAAATATGCAGGACTTAATATTGACAAAGCTGTGGGTAATTATCTATTTGATATTTAAGTAAGAATAGACCTTACAGATAATAACATTAATTTAGTACAACTGCAAATAATTTGTAGGCAAATACTGTGTCTATATTATGCAATATATATTTAAAAAGTCATCTGTATGAGGAATGAGACTTGATTTCTAAAGAATTCAATTTAGCAGTAACAAAGTTAACGGTCAAAAGTGGATCTCCTAAACTAAATATATGGGGTTAGTTTCATCATCAGTGTCACTCTAGTAAAACCAGTTTCAGCAGCAATTAGCTTAGCCCACTATACTACCTTCAAGGCAAATGATTTTTTACTGATAAGAGAAAATGCTTCAGTTGCACATGATTTATCAGGCACTAAATATTTCATCAGATGGCTGATGAAAATAGTGAATAAAATAGGCAAAAATGTAGGAGATTGACAATAAAGAACTTCGAAATATGTAAATAACCTTCCAGAAGTTCTATAAGCCTTTAGACTATCTCCAACAGACTCTATTAGCCTAAAGAAATCACTCTGTATTTTTTCATGTACTATTATCCTCACACTAACAGCAGAAAAGTTTTTAGTGTTCAAAAGATGCAGCAAACAGCCCTCACTACACATCTTTAGAAATGCCTCGTGCTTGAAGTCTAGAAGCAATTTAAATCTGTGTCGGGGAAGAATTGGGAGTGAACGAAAGGTCTGCCAGAATTTTCTTATCGATACTTTCTCCAACTCTTCCTTCTAGCTGAACACCAAGGCACAAGGACTTACTCTCCTTATTACCAGGAGCATTAACTAGAATGAAATAGGACCCATCCTATCAAAACAGGTGCCAATTTATTATTGGGCTGTAGTCTATCACACTATTTTCTAGTGAGAGATCTCTGCATAGGTGCATTTCCCAACACCTTATGAGGTCGAAACAAACCCGTGATTATTCTCATTCAATTGGAAAGAGGAAACCAAGGCAAAAAGATTCACTATTTTTTTCCGAAGTCACACTGTTCAATCGGATCCAGAACTGCGGAAGAAAACGCCAGGTCCTGACTGGGGGAACACATCGGCGTTGCCTCAGACGTACCCATGACCCAACATCTGATGCTGTTCAGCCTCTACTTCACCTTTGGAGCCTGCTCTAGGAGGAAATTTTAAGTGAAAGAAGGCTGAAGACGAGGTGGGAAGGTGAAGAAGTGCCGAATGAGTATCTTTCTATTTAAAACAATCTCTCTTCTATCAGAGCACAGCAGAGCTACTGGAGCAGAATATGTCGACATTTAAGAGCCTGTAATTCTCTGGCAAATACGCA
>NW_009259707.1:5125413-5137591 GCF_000687185.1 Egretta garzetta | reverse complement strand
CCTGCCTGAAATGGGGCAAGAGGCTTTTATGTAAAGAATGAATTTACTCATCTGTAAAATGTTACAGCTAAAAAGTAAAATTGGACCGGACGATTTGAATTTCTTCCAGAAGAACCCGTAACATTTGACCTATTTTGGTATTTTAAATCAAAATTTGATTATTTTAAGCTACATGTGAGAGATCGTTCATTCCTAACAAGGATTTGTTATATTGCTTGTTTAGAGTAGAATTAAATAAACTTTTGTCACGCTGAGACTGTTAACTCTTGATGTTCTTTACTGTTACGCTCATGTAGTTATTAACTCCTAACAGTCTTTGGTTTGGGCTGTAATTGTTCCTTCCATTTGTGCTTGTGAGAACAAATCGTGAGAACTGCACTCAGAAGTTCCCTTTAAATGCCTGGGTTTTGGTGGAGTTTTTCCCCCATCCTTGTAAAAGTCCTAACAGTTTGCTGCTAATTCTTGTCACGAGATACTAAAAAATGCATTTTAGCAGATGTATGAAGAAGCAGCAGCAGATGCCTTCTGTACCCCTGCTTGGGACCACTGGGGCTGTGCACCACTGGTGCCTGGGGAGGGGGTCCGCTGCCGGCATGGCGCTCTCTATGGGGGACCGGATCTGCCCCCGGCTCGACAGGGGTACGGCTCTGTGATGGGGCAGGTAGGCAGGCAGATCCAAAATCAGCCAAAACCAAACTGTGCTGAGGGATGTCCTTCATCATACTGAGAAGGGGTGGGGGAAAATTGGCTTGGAGGGGTGCCCGTGTCCTCTGGGCTGCTCTGGGGTCTGGTGGCTTGGGGATGAGGGGTTGCGGTGCCCGTGGCTTGCAGCAGCATGGGTCTTGGGGCTACTTCAGCTTCTGAAGCAGCTGAAATACCAAGTATGGAGACTTTTCGCCCCAACCCCAGCTCTGAGGCTGGTGCCTTTGTCCAGCCACTTGCAGCTCAGGGTCCATCCCCAAGAAGCGCCAGGGTGGTGCTCAGGGCTTGGGCAAGGGACATGGTCACACATGGCCCGAAGAGCAAGGGACAACCACACCAGGGGCTTGCAAAGGTTGAAGACTGGGGTGCAAGCTCACTGAAACGAGTGCCTAGCTATTTAACAACAAACATGGATATTTAGGACTGCAACCCAGGCCACAGCCCCGTTTTGGGGGCTCAGGCACAACAAGAACCTCTCAGGAGCAGGGCTCTCCCGCAGCTTTACTCTGACACCACTCCTGAGGTGTGAATGCCCTCCAAAACCCAACAGCAAGAAGAGGTAGGGGAGCAGGCACTGGGGCACCCCGCAGGGCATCACCCCTGCAGGCTGGCAGAATGAGAGCAGCCACGCTGGTGCCAGGCTGCTCTCCGTCCTCTGAGGACTGTGCGAAGATCGAAACCCATGAAGGATTAAGGAGGAAAGTACTAGCGAGAGCGCTCTTTGTGCTTTTAATTATTAGCATCTTCGGTGCTCTTCAAAGACGGTGATGCTGCTGTATTGTGTTAGCTCCCTGTATAGGCAATGAATGGGAGCGGCACACTGTAAGCATTAGAGCATCAACCTCAAAGAGATTTAGGGGGAAAAAAAAAAGCATTATATACACCGAAAAACAAATATATGCAGCCTGGGACATTCAAGTATGTCTCTTCTTCAGAATGCTGATTAATGTTGCATCAAATCACAATAAAAATAGCCCCTAAGGCTCATTTTTCCTATTTGTAAAAGGGTAATAATGATCAGCTTACCAGCGTTTGTAGCAGGCTTTGAGGGGGGGCTGTGTGTTCAAAAGAAATACTAACGACCTGAGGAGGTCATTAGTTTGGGGATATTCTACTGGACTGGCACCAAATCTCCCGTGACACTTTCTGCCTAACAAATCATACAGCAAAGAGTGGACTTTCATCTGCGCGAGCTTCAGGCATATTTGAAACTACTTAAATGTATGTAATCTCAAAGTGATTTTATTCCACTTTTTTATAGCAGTTTCCGTGCTCTGCCAAAGGCAAGACCGGGGAGCCCTCAGGAGGCTGCAAGGAAGGTTATGTTTTGTCAGGTCTTCTCCGCTTCCTTGCACCAGAGGACTGCCATCACCTCAGTAAACACCCCACCACACAGGACCACCACCACAAACTCCACCAGCAGGCAGCAATCCCCTAATTTATACCACTGGCACTTGGTCGCAGCACCTGATGAGGTGCTAACTATAGCAGGTCTGTGTGACATGCCTGTAGTCCTAGAGGTAATTTCCTACACCTTATTACCACATAATGATGGCCTCTTAACAACCAGGCTAATCAAGAATTAATGAGGCACTAAAACATTTTAAGGAACAATGAAGGATTTAAAAATTTCTCTTATGTGTTTTATTTAAAAAGCAATTCATTTAACAGTTACTGCCCTTACTTTGGAGTCAAATAAAAAGTCTTGGTACTTATCAAATGTATCAGACAAAAGGTTTTATTCATTTGTCACTTATTTACTTATGTGCGGCTGCAGGTAACCGCAGAAATGAAGGAAACCTAAAGGGAGCAAAACCAGATTTGGGCCCCGTCCGCCTCCCTCATGTCTGTCCGTCTGTCTGCTCCAGCACTCTCCTGCTCTGACATGGGAAGCCTGTTTGTCTGACAGTGAAGTGCAACACCAAAAATAGAATGAAGTCAGCCCGAATTAACACGACTGCCAAAAGGGGATTTTGCATTATCTCTGGAAAGCTACGACTGGTTTTCTTTTTTTCTAGGAAGGGAGGGTGAACTTTAGTGGGGGAGCCATCCTTGATGGAAGTGTTTGAGAAACTCAGAGGGAAATAAGTGGGGGAAAAAAGTAGGGATAATTTACACTAGTAAAGGATTTTGCATCAGTGACTCAATGCTGAATTAAAGCCTGAAACTATGTGCCTTTGCCATCAGCCTGGAAGGGACAATCAAAACAAAAACACATTCAAATTTGACTTATTTTTTAAAACTTCCTTCTCTGGCGCACGGGTGGGGGATATATCCTGGTTTGCTGAGCAAATCCCCAAATAGATCATTCTGTGACAGGTAACTGTTATGATTATTAATTCCACTGCTGACATTGAAATTAAACTGATTCCCAACATAATGGATGAGTAAATAGCACATCAGAAATTCTCAAATGCTTCCACGTTTCCTATGCAATCAAAAAAAAGAACTCCCTCATTAAATAATACACTGACAGAAAAGGCAATTTGATTAAATAAACCTACCTGTCAATCATGCTGAAAGTTATAAAAGGAAAGCATTTTGTCGCTAAGTAAAACTTTTCTCCATATTAATCTCTCCCTCTCTCTCTCTAACTCACTCTCCCTTGGTTTTTGGTGATTTTTAAAAGAGAAGTAATGGAAAACTATGTGCCCCAAAGGAAGATCGGGGTGATACCTGGGTCCCTGACAAAGGACTTAAAAGTTAGTCTTCAGCCCAGTGGTTTAACGTGAAGCAAAGATGACATGATGGAGGAATCAAGGGACAAAGGGGAAAGCAGCAGGCGACGAGGCATATGCACTAATGCCGGAACCCAAGCCGCTGTGGGTATATTTGTGTACCCCTTGTTACATACTTCTCTTTATTTCTTTTCTGTTTTTCAGGAGACACGCGATCATGTTTTGTGGGGCAAAAGTGGAGAAGGGGAGGGCCAGCAGAGGTGAAAAGCAAGGAGAAATGAAGCTGCAAGTGATGAACCTGACAAAACCAGGGATGGGATGGTAGGAGAGCAGCAGAAAGGGCACAGCAAGAAAGAAAAACGAAGGGAAGAAAAGCAGAAGGGGTGGCGGATGGCATGGGATGGACAGCTGGTAAGAAGACAGGGTTAAGAGAAATCAGAAATCATCCTGTGCACAGGGGCTGAGGTGCCTGAGGATACCCGGAGAGTGGGCAGGGATATGGGGTTGCAGAGGTGCTCCCCAGTGTTTGTGCTACTGGGCTCCCCTCCGCCCTGTCCACAGAGCCCCCAGTACCAAAGTAGCAAACGCATATTCTCCTGTAGCAGCAAGTGAGGACACACATTACCCAGCTGCATTCCAACAACGGTGGGGTTAATTTTTCATGCTATTTAATTTCACCAACTCTGTGGGCTGGGAGAGGGGAAGAGTTGTGTAACACGGTGCGATGGGTGGAAAGTCTCCAAACGTCACTGTGCCTAGTGGCCAAAGATGGGAACGGGGCCTGGCGGCTCCCTCTCCTTGGCTTTGGGAGGCAGCAGCTTCGTAGGACATCAAATACTTAATTAACTGAGCTGCAGAATTGCAGGATAAGATTCATGCAGTTGCTTCTCGGTTGGAAACCAAGAGTGTCAGCCTGGACCGCTCTGTTCTTGGTGAGTGTTTAAAGCTAATGCAACTCATACGAAAGATGTTCTTTGAAAAGAACCAGAGATTTATTTGGATAAAACTCTGAGTGGATGACAAGTGCATGCAAAGAAATAAGATGAGATTTTAATTTTTCTCAAGTAGGAAAACATAAGCGGCTTGAGCAAGAGGTATTTGCTTTCCAGCTAGGCACCAAGGCTTTTATGTTCTTCAGGGCACGGAAAGAGTTGTTCTTCTCATAGTGAATTCATAGCTCTGCAACGTCATTGAGCCAAATGGGATCATGCTAAAGATGTCCTTGGCCACTTCTGCTAGATAAAAATAAATCAAAATAATTTTAAAAGGAGGGCTGTTGCTTTTTATAATCTTTCCATAATGCCTGGAGATGGTAGTTATTAAGTCATCCACTTATTGTGGTCTTAAGGAAATATATGCAAGTTGGGAATAATACCACTATTTTACGTCCTTCTACCAATCTAACCTTCACTATCCAGCTTTGTGCCCACCTCTCATTCTTTATGCATTATATATGGCTTTGTATTCGTTTAGTCTCATGCATTACATGTAATAATGAAACTCCTAAAATCCTATCTAGCTGACAATCTTCTGTTACTATACCTCTAATCTTCCCCTTTCTCTCTTTATTCCACTGTCTCCCAGGTTTCAGAGTGGGAAATCTGGTTCCTGACTCCTGGCTACTCAGCCTCAGTCACAGGAGGCTGCTGTGGGTGCTGCAGGGCTCCTACAGCAATGAAACCTACGGGAAAGGCACAGGGAGAGGTTTCTTTCTCTTGAATACAAAGCCTGAAATGCAAAGCTCTTCAGAGGAGGAAAGGATACTTCTCCCGAGTGATCGCCTGCCTCCTGGCCTGGGTGCTGGACCACTCGCTCACTGGAGCTGCTCTGGGATTACTGCACCATGGGCCACGATGGTTGGCGTGCTAGAGGCAGCCGAGAGGGATGGGGAGAAGAAGCAGACCTCCGCCCTGACAAACACAGGTTCCTCTTTTTTTCCCCTTGGTCTTTCCATGTGCGGTTGCTCTGTAGCAGGCCACTTTTTCGACACATGTAAGTCATCCTGCTTTCCTGAGGCTGCTCACAGTAAAGCACGCAGCTCACAGGGAAATGTTTTTTAACTGAACTGGAGATGGGCAGCACAGCATAAACACGAGTCTAGGTACCCACAGGAACTCTTGGTCTTTCAAACAGTAATGCTGAAAGAAGTCCTGCTGGAAAGCATCACGCTTGTCTATAATTATTTGCGAGATCAAAACCTTACACTGTGACAGAGGAAAAGCCCAAGGTTTTTTAACAGTTTGTGGCAAGAGGCTTCATCCTTTCTTCCACAGAAGTCTACAGAAACTGCTGTAGCTTACAATGATTGCAAGTATTGAAGTTTGTGTCTCATATTACATTTATTGTATAACTTATGGGAAAGACATGTGAATTTTACATGAGCAGCCACATGAATTTTTTCTTAAGTCCAACAGTTAAAAACAGCACAGACCAGAGTGATGACAAATTATTTTTGAGGTTACGTTCTGTGATGTTCTGGGGTTCCCAATTAGACCTTTTCCTCACTTTTTGCTGTACTGGGCCTCTGTCTGAACTACGTCAAGGCAGGTCGCCTGCCTGGGTTGCCTGCCTTATCTCCCTTGGGGACTTCAGGACAGAAGGCCCCCTCCACCCTCCCAAACTTCAGCTATTATAAATGGCACGAGAACTGGTCAACAAACAAGGTACAAAAGGGTAATTTGCTCATCTTTTGTCTGTATCACGTTATTAAATGCTTTTAACGTAATATTTGTGCTGATTTGTCTGCTTTGCTTTGGTAGTAGGAAAGCTGATGGTGAATGTACAGGATTTTCGCCCATAATTGCACTACATTAAATTAAATACATAGTAAGTCCACCTGCTTATCGGATAACAGATTGGTTCTGGTTTAATTTAGTATACCTGATCTATCGCACCTCCTGGAGCGTCTCTCTGAAGAACTATGTCAAGAGATTCCTTCTCTCTACCTACAATTGCTTACAGTTTATGCCATGAAAGGGGGAATCAGCACAAATGAATCCTGACAAAATACCTTACAAAACTAATAAAAATCAGCATGCAGAAATGCCAGCTGTAATTGCACTATTTTGCCATAAAAGGTCTGTGGGCCAATCAAACCATGTTTTTTTTTTTTTTTCTTGGAAAAACTTTGCTTTTATCTTTGTAAGTCAGTGGTACAGTTGCCTTGATTTTGGAATGATCTGTAAGTACAACCCTTTTGAATCTCAGGAACAATATACCTCATCCAAACCTTTGTCCTGATTCATCTCCAGCTTTGATAGCTTCGGTGTGTCACCCTGCTTGCTTGTCAAATCTATCATCAGTTCTAAATTGCCAATAAATATATTCCACATCTCTTTTGGGAGATGAAGCTTGCCTGCATGCTAAACAAAGAACAGAATGCACAAAGCCGAGATACGCACCGAGATATAATATTCTCCCTCTTAAAATACCGCAGGTGAAATGATAATGTGGAAATATTCTTACCCTGAGGAAGGCAGACTCCAGTTGTAGCTTAGCAAATCAAAGACCAGAAAACTTGCTTGCAATAACATCCTAACAAATCCAAAGAGTTATTTTTTTTCCCCAGTTAAAAAATATCCACACTCTGACATTTAATCCAAATCCAGAGATTAAGGCAGAAGAACGTCAATAGTTTGTTTAGTTAGGTATGAAAAGTAATTTGTCATGAAACTGTCAGCTTGCTACTATAAAGGTTTAAAAAAAATCATAGCTATTCATGGCTGAACAGTAGGACTTTTCCACACAGGAAAATTCATCATCATTTCAGGTTTCAGGATCTTTTTGTATTTTGCATGGCAAATAAGAAGTTGTCCACCAAGCTTGAAAAGTCTCTTTTTTTTTTTTTGAGTTGGTCACTCTGTGGGAGAAACAGGCATTTCTTTAGATTCCCTTAACTTGGTCTTCATAGTTGTAAAATAAGTTTAAAAGCAAAATGAGGGAGCTTCTCATTCAAACCCTCACTTTCTTGTAATTAAAAAAAAATATATCTGTGTACCAACAAAGTAGAAAACTAAGGCACTTCAAATTCCAAAATCTTTCCATTCCTGGACGAGCTTTAGTGTTCAAATGTTAATAGGATGCCTGCATTTAAAAAAAAAAAAAAAAAAAAAAAAAAAAGAAGAAAAACCGTAAAAAAACTTGGCCTGTATTCAGGCTCAAGAGTCTGTGAAACAGACTTTTTCCATACTATGACCTCAGTCTTAGGATTTCTCTTTTGCAAAATGTTAGTTATTTTTCTTGGCAGGTGGCCAGAACCCTGTATCTCTCTTTCTCCCCCTCTCGCCGCCCTCCTCTCCCCACCCTCCAAGGCGCACACACACCTCTCCTCTTTCTATCACCCAGCGATTCAGCCCGGGGACAAGGTAACCCCCCGCCCTTTGCCTGATGGGACATGGCGATGGTGTGGGAAAAAAATCAGGTTATGAGACCCTGGAAGTATCGAACGCTCCCGATCGCCTTTCTCTTCTTTTGGAGCCATTTTATTTTCTTTCCCTGCCTAAAATCCCTTGACGAAGCCAGCAGCCCCCCGCACCCAGCAGTGGTGGTGCCCCTGTCGAGCATCAGCCCCGGCGGGTTTCAAGTTGCAGCAGCTTTCGCCCAGGGTAGAGGATTTCCAAAATGTGTTACCCCGGCAACCAGGAATTTTAGCCCAGCAAAAACACCAGCATGCACATCGCGACTCCAACGTGCGAGACACTGAGCTTCCATTTATCATTTCCTTTGGAGAAAAAATACGGAGCGGGGTGCCTGCCTTCCTGGTGCTATTTCCGATGAAATAGAATTCTTCCCAGGCACTCGCATCTCCTGATTTTCCTGGCAACCCCTCTTTAACCACCGTATTCAGAGCTAACATATAATACATTTGAAATTCCCAATTAGTCCCTTACAAATGACAAAGTCCAAGGAAAACAGTGCCTAAGAGAAAAATAATACGCTTTCGGTGCAATACAGGAAAACATTTCCTCAAGCATGATGATATTTTAGCCAGCTAAATTGGTCAGCTTTATTCTAAGTGACGTTAAATGAACACCAGTGTTACAGAAGCATTTTTGACTTAGCATAAAATTAGAAATAATGACCAGCATTATAGTAAGTTTTCCAACGGGGCAAAAGCTGCTGTTCTGAAGGGAGGGCTTCTCTTGCATTAAGCCACTTTCCCCTTCAGCTTTGAGCCAAGGGTGGAATCAAAATAAGGGCAGCTTCCCATGGCTAATTATTTTTCCCTCCTGTGTGCAGAAGAGTACAGGTAGATAGTAAAGGTGAAAGTGCTAAACAAGAGGGCCTGGATCAGGGGGACTTTATAAATAAAACTCTGCACTGAGCCCTGCCGCAATAAGGGCAGTTATCTCAGGCTATTGGCTATATCTGGTAAAAGAGAGGGCTAGCATTTAAAAACAGGACAGCGAAGGCCCTATCTCACCCCATGTAAGTCAATCACAAAACTTCCTCAGACCTCAGTAGTGCTTTTATTTAGCACTCATCAATCCCCATTCCTGTTGACATCTCAGATAAAGGGGTTATTTTTTTTGCCTGACTCAAACTCAACAGAAGTTAAATTTTGTCCCAGGAAAACCACAGCTGCAATTAAGGTCAGATTGGGCTTCCAGGTGTTTTCTTTCTAAACCAAACAAACAAGCCCCATCTCATCTTCTTTCACAGACATCATGTTTTTAAGATCTTTTTATATGACTTCATATGTTATTTAAAGACTTCTTACTTGTATCATCTTTGGCTGCTGCGTGTCTATAATTTTTACATGGCAAAAAAAATCACCAATAATACCAATTCATTCTTCCTCCTTAACTTTGCTAAACCTCAAAGACAGATTCAGTCAAGACCTGTGTGAGCAAAGGTCTTCCAAGAAAATGTCTTTATAGCATTTGAAGAAAACAGATCTGTTGGTGTCAACTTAACAATAGTTTTTTGTGAACTATCAGCAGCATTGTACACCGCAAATCCAAAAAATCTGTGCTCAGAAAAGGTTAGGAATTGGCAGGCAAGGTTCACATCAGCAGTGTGACAATACTGCAGTGGCTCTGATGTGTCTCACAGGTGAAATCACTTTGTTTCTTGGAGCGGGAAGGTACGGTGGCACTGTATTTTTTAATGGTCTATACATTTAATACACAGAGAAAGGCTCTGTACATGGACTGAGGGTAATTCTTCAGGGGAGAGGGCAGAAAAAAGAACTTTTTCATGGGAATTTGAGAGCTGAGGAGAGTGTTTTAAAATTTTAGCTGTTCTTGCTGGACTGGCTGAGCAGGGTGACAGTCTGGCAGTGTTAGGGGTGAGCTCTGCAAGCCCAGGCTCAAGTAAACAGGTGGAATAGTGCAATGAAGCCAGCCTTCTTCTTCTGCCAGCGACTTGGTTCGTGGATAAACACCAGACTTTCACTTCTACAGTTTTCAAGACCTCCATCGCTCTGAAAAACACTGCCTTCATTCATCATAGTAAGGGTGTTTTTTTTCTTCTTCTATTTTTTTTTTTTTTTAGCATGGACTGCAAGACTTCTCTCAGGAACATCACAGATGTACATTAAAAGCCACCGATGTACTGCTGTTTTCAAAAATAATATATCTCAAAAATCGACTTAAAAGATCATTGCATATTGTCTACTGTCCTTTGGAAGTTGTGAGTCTCAGCAGATGTGGGTCACATGTGGCTCATGAGCAGGTTGATCTGCTCATGATGGCCCTCAATAGAGCCTGTGGAGTTACTAAAAGAGGTGTCATGAAATCATTGGCCAATGTGTCTGCTGCAGATGTCTTTGCCATCTAAAATGCCCACAACATGAGCTGTGGAAGACGGTTTGGGAAGTTGCCCTGGTATCTTAATCTGAAAGCTAAAAGTGTATTCTATCCCATAAAAGTTTGGGCATCCCTTTTCTTGGAACCGACTTCTACAGTTGCATGGATTTCACCCTTTCCATTGTCCTCCAGACCCATCTGTTAGCTATTTTCTGGTTCAGTTGACTTGACCCATCATGGTCCTTTTGGCAAACAAACAGGGTATCGAAGATGTACCGCTGGAGGTTTTTTTTTTCCTCCGCAGCTTCCAGGCTTTGCCCCTTCCCTATTTGCCATCCCTCCCTCCAGTTCAGTGAGACAAAAGCCAAATCCTTCTAATTTAAATTGGGTGAGCCCTGTCCCATGATTGGAACTCTGGGGGAAGGATGAGGGAGTGGTGATGGGGCAGGGGCTGCCCATGGTCGTCAGGTCTGTGGGCGCCTTGGAGAGGCAGCAGCTCACACTCTCCCCTTCTCCCTACACCTGGCACTTCTCAGGACATTTACCACTTACTACCCAAGTCTGTCTTTAAAAACTTAAACTACTGCTCATTTCCTTTACTGTTCTGGGTGAGTAATCCTTAGCCATTTTTACAGAACATTACATTTTTCAACACTTTGTACAAATATTAATGAGATAGTCTTCATGGCGGTCTAATTATTATTTTAGATGGGGGAAAGCCAAGGCTAACTTTAAATAACTTGCACCAGGCTTTACGGTGAAGTTAGGCGGGATTAAGGCTCCTCTTCCAACTCCAGTGCTCAATCAGGTTGCAGTTGTTGCCTGAGAGACTTAAGGTCAAGACCACACATCAGCCAGATGTGAGAGGCCAAGCTCCCTGGGGGCTAAGAGCTCCATGGTGCAGCAGCAGCACTCGCTCAAGCTGATCTCCTGTATTTGAGACTGATTCTCTCTGTTCTCTGGAGGCACCTTATAACCCCTCTGCCTCAGTCTTCCCATCTGTGGAAGGGAAAACCAGCAGGAGTTTTTGGCTGTTGGATAACTCTCTATGAGTCACTCTGAAGATATAAGGGGCAAGACAGAAGAGAGGAAGGAAAGGCAAGAAATCAACAGGCAACGCTCATGCCAATACAGTCATAGGTCACATCAAGCAGGAACAACAGCGACGTTGCTCCGAGTACCCGTTTCCTATTTCCTTCCTCAAGGAGAATCAGGGGGATGTGAAGGATGAGCAGCTGCTGGATGGGCAAGAGGCTGTAGCACCAATGTCTGCAAATGGGCAGCTTGGAAGCTGCTGAGTTCAGCACTGTTAATGAAGATCCCCCTGAGCAAACTATTGTCCAAGCGATGCTAGGGACCTGGTGCAGGGAAAGAACAGAGCCAACATCCATTTCTGCCTTGCAAAAGCAAGCAAGCAAACACACACACCCCGAGATTGCTGCGATTCTTAGAGAGTATTAGCAAAGGACAAAACTTGCATAACTGCCATAAATTATAAAAGCCTCCCTCAATCTTGGTTAATTCTCTTGTAAAAAGGGAGGGAAAAATCTGGAGCAGCTCAGCATGAAAACAATTGTGGGAGGGATAATAAAGAGACAGCACCGAGGTATCTAGTTGCTAGCCCTGATATCATTAAGTAAGTGCACTAGAAATGTCGAGGTAAATGCATAGCAGTGAATCACAGTCAGGCATGATTAACCTTGGGTAGTCTGAACTGGAAATCATTTACAAACACAAAGGTACTGAAGAACATCACAACAGACAGTACATCGAAAGTCATCCCAAGAGCGGGAGTCTTGCCGAGCGCTTTATGTATTTGTGCCATTTATGAATTATTGTCGTATTTTGCACGTGGAAGGATGGAAGATTGCAGACCCCCAGCTCGGGGAGGAGTTTCTATGGCACCACAAGGTCCTCTGAAACACATGTACTGGTTGGAATCACTTTTCCTTGCACAGAAGTTTTATAAAATTACAAGTTTTCATTGCAACATTCCAAAGTTTACTGAAAGGAACCAGGTTTTGCCAAAGAAAGACTAAAATGCTGTAT
>NW_009259707.1:5120175-5125354 GCF_000687185.1 Egretta garzetta | reverse complement strand
TAAAACTGGTAAAACCAGGGGGAGAAAGGATTTTAATAAAAATTAGGTGTTTTTAACAAAATCTGTGAAAGTTTTCTGACCATTGAAAATCGAACCTTTTATCACAAAACCAAAAGAATAAAACATTGCTGGATATTTCTGAATAGTCGTAAAAGTTTAGAAATGCTCAGCGAAGCTGTAACCAGATGACCCATAGAGAGCTATGTATATTAAGAGCACAACAACAAAAACACACCTTCAAATCCAGAATTCTCATGGCTTTAAAAGCATTCTATTACAAGGAACATGAATCAACTGGGGAAGACTCCAGACAGCTTAACACCTTGGTATTGTTTGCACCTTTTATTGCAATTCTTCAGTGCCAGCTCAGGCGATTACTGTGCATGCCGAGGCGGTGAAGGCCGTAGGAATTTCATGCAAAAGGATACAGCTCTGCTCAGACTTCCTCCCTGCTTTTGCATCGTTCTCATTCTCCTACATCCATCTCTGTTATATCTAGCATTGTAATAACTGCCCTTATTTATTGGCCTCATTAGGATGTTGCATCAATTAATGTGTATCATCTAATGCACACCAGTTTCTTAATGTTTAATATTATTATCAGTGGAGAGCTATGTCATACTGAGTCTATCTAGGGAGTTAATGTGTACAGGGAAAAAAAACCCTATGCATAATGCTATTCAGAATGATGCATTTACCGTACCCAAACCCCTCCAACCAGACCACCACAAGTCCTGCACTCTAGGTTTCTATACTCTCAGAGGTTACAGGTAGCACTTTTGGGCCTGGGGCTCCAGGTCACAGGGTAATGTCTGGTTTTGAGGACCTGGAGCCCAGCGGACAAGGCAGGAGGAACGTCTTGAGGGGAGACTTCATGTAAATTCTCGATTCACAAGTGCCTCACAGCCTGATTCAGGAGGGTAATCAACCTGTCTTTTGAAGCTGCATAAATAATGTTCGGCTGGAGGTAGTAAATCTGCACCAAGGATGAATTAACTGCCATTGAGTCATATAAGCCTGGCTCGAGTGTGTGGCTTGTAACATGCCTGAGGAAAATAAAAAAGACATTTGCAAGAAAAAAGCATTAATTTGCTCCTCCCCGTCTTTTCTGTTATTTTTATCTAGGCCAACAGGACTTGCTTTGTGGGGTTTTTTTTTGTTGCTGTTTGTTCCATTTTCACAAGGAAACACTGATTCACAGTGAAATGAATCCACAGTTCCTCCTGGTCAGGCCTGAACGTGCCACCTCTCCTACATCAATGTCATTCCTTTTTAGCACCCCTGCTGGGAGATGCTGACCGCTCTCAGGGGAGCGACACCTTCCAAGAGGGTGCAGGCTTTTTTACTCATGGGGACCCCTGACAGTGTTCGTGCCCCCTTGCACACCCCTGCCAGGTCCCAGCTGCAGGTCTGGGCACTGCCAGGGCTCTCGGTCAGCTGTGCGATGGCACGGTCTTCTCCATGGGGAAGGGTAGGCCCATTACTGTAGATGGACCCAGGCACAGGCGCTCACGCGTCCGTGTGTATGTATGCACTGCAGGTCCTTCTGATCATGCATCTTGTGCGCAGCTGCGAGCTGCTACATCCCCAGAAGAACAGAGAAAGACTGTATTCATGAGTGCCTGAGAACCAGGGATAAAAGCCTGTCCTAGAAGAAGGTGGAAATAAGAAGCAACCCAGGGAAGGCCAACCGAAGGTAGCAGAAAGAGAAGTGGGATGCCAGCGCGCACCTACACATCAGCATGAGTTAATTTACTTCACTGTAACACACAGGTATCTGGCCCCCTATTCAGTAACATACATTTCGGTTTACTAATAGCTTTCGCTCGTATCGCTCTCCTGTTTCCAGTGTTTGACCTCTGGTTTTCTCTTCCATTGCTCGCAGTTTTGTCTCTCTTTCTGAAAATTTGGCATTTGAGTTCCTTTTCCTCCTTCTTAGCTCTATCCCTCTCATTTTCTTCCTCGTCTTTTGGCACTGCACTTGCCGGTTCCTTTCCTCTCATCTCCTCCTTTCTCTCCTGCCTCCTTTTCCACACAAATAATTTCTCTAACTAGAGGGGCCTCTGCTTCTTGAACACAGCCATTTATCAGTGGTAACCAGTCGTTTCTGCTTCAAAAAATTGCTCTGGGAAGAATATCTGCTGTGGGGTAGTCTTAGCATATAGTAACAATTTAAAGATAAGCATTATAAATATACTATACCTAGCAGACAGCACAGTTTCAGAAGGTTGTACTAAGATCTCTTATTAGGCAAGGAACTTTTCACACCTAACCAGATTCTGAAGTCTGCTATATCTAACACAGCACCCTACATGACACAGTATGTAGTCTCAAACCAAAACCATAAACATATCGGGGCACATCCCTGAACGCATGTTCTGGGTTCATAGAGACCCCCATACTGGGTTCAGAGATCTTAGGAGCTTTTAATCTGATGAAGGAGAAGAAAAGAAAGAACGTTCCTCATGAATAAAATAGCATTGAACTAGAAAAAACACTTTGGACTATGGCTTATGTTTTACATATTGCTAAATATGAGCAAAAATAAATGTGTTCATTTCTCCAAAATACCTCCAGATGGCATTAAAACCCTTCTTTTTTTGGTCTTTATTGCCATATTATTTTTAAAAACGATAATTATTGGAATCATTCTATTAACCATTCCCAGCAATCATACTATCAGAAGGCATAAGGCTGCTAATGCTTAATTCATTTAATAAGTTTGGCTAAATATGCTCACATACTGTAATTACATTCCACAACACAATCTGCAGGACAAGCCATTTCTTACACCGTGTCAAATCTTTTTCTAGATTCATTTCCAGAAGATTTTTAATGTGTATTTGCAGCAGAAATCAAAACATCCCACAATAAATCACTGTTATTGTACCTCCTTCTGTGACTACTTTTGGCCATGTAACAAATGGTGACATCTTCTGAGATCTACATGATATAATGCTCTGAATTTAAATAACAGGCATCAGAAAACATAAATTATGGGCAAAATGCACTCTAAAATTCACACGACTGACTGTTACAAGAACTTCCCTCCCTCAAATGGGATTAAAAAGGTGAATGGTTTTGCAGAAATTCATAATGCTCCTGTCTGGTAGTTACAAAAGGAATTCACTTATCTAGCTCAGTTTGGGAGACTGATGCTGTTTATTTATTTTTTTTAACTTGCAGCCCATCTGTTTCATAGACTGGTTTATGTTGGCAAAACAATTCAGTCCTTTGTATACTGGAGTTAAAAATGGTAAAAGCTTCTATTGTTGCACCAGAGTGAAGGTGAACACTGATATATTACAAGTGCCTGTTCCTATCTATTTCTCGACTTCTTTTGTTAATTCAAAAACATCAACAAAATCGTGAGAGACCAGAGATAGCTGTAATTGGATTTCAAGTAATTCAGAGGTGAAGCTGCAGACTGCAGTCTTTTAAAATTACATCAGTACATCAAAGGCATATGTGACATGATGTTTTTTAGCAAGTGTGACAAACTCCGGCAGCATTAAGGTAATGTTGAAGTCAGGTTGTAAAGGCCAGCCTCGCACGCCCACAAAAATCATCGCATATCTATTCAGCTTGATGGGGAGCCATTTCCCTTGCAGAGATCTCTGACTTACTAGCATGCAAGAGTTCTAGGAATAATTAATGTTTAGTCATTATCTAAAAAGCCTTTTTAAGAAAAGCATCAGCGAAAGAGCTTTATCTTAATGAAAACAAACAAATTCTATTTTGCCCAACAAATCTGATAAAAACACAGCTGCCTTTCTCCGTTCTTAAATGCAAAAGTGACTTACGATGTATGGGTTGCGCTTTTCTCTGGACTCTTTGGCTCTACATCGCTTTTCCCTTTAAAAGAGAAGAAGAAAATGACATCAGAAATGGGTCAGTATGGAAGCTCCTCAGATGTGACGCGTCAATGCTTTATTCATTGCTAACGCTGACCACTCTTGCCGCGTGTGCAGGTGGCCTCCGAGGCAATCGCGGGGCTGCGGGGGCACTGCTGGAGCCGTTTCAAGTGGGGAGTCAACCCTGACTTGACTTTTCGTGTCACTGGCGCAATGCACTCTGGAAATGTCAGGCAAGGAAACCCCACAAGACAGGCTGCTTAGAGGACACAAGCTTTACCAGGGACAGCAGACCTTGGAGCCACAGAAAGGATTTCTCTAGGGCCCTATGGTTCCACTATTGAGAGTGCACCCCATCCAACATGCACATGCTCCAAAACCTGCTCCAGGAACGGTAATTATTTCATACAAAGCAAAACAGCATCAGCAGGAGCTAGTAAGGCAGTGATTAGGACACAATTCTGCTGATGGATGTTTTGGTTCACGTTCATTTTGACAGATTAAGCATCTGATCTTCAGCTCCAGTAAGCGGGGGCTGGGGAAGGCCTTTTTGCTATGTTGTATATTTTGGCTTAGGCACACAACCCCAGGAGAAGTCAGGTACTCAAATGCTTGAGAAGTATCAGCGGCCCAAGGGATGTCTCTTCACATGTCCTTACGACTCACGTGGGTCCTGACATAGCATGTTGGCTTGTGATGATTCTCTTCTTGGGTCCAAAATCATGCATGTGCCCAACACAACTCAGTTAAATAGCACAGACCGCAGGGAAACAGGTTGCTACCTGATGGGGTGATACTGCTTCTGAGAAGTCAGGGCAAGTCCTTCTCCCTCCTTTCTCCCCCTGCTCCCCCAAAAGTAAGGCTGATGTTGTTTGCTGTAATTATTGTTCTCTGAGTAAGCAGAGAGAGTTACGCTTCAGCGTAAGATTTTCGTTTAGCTCTACCATGGATGTACCGGGTATGCCACTCCACCTGAATCACCTTGAACTTGAATTCTGGACCGAGCAACTGTGCAGCTGCTGCTCCTCTGGTGTGTCGCTGGATGCTAACAGCTGTCTACACATGAGTTTATGTTGCCTAGCAGACAAGGAGGCACAGAGGTTGAGTGTGACTGGTTTACTGATGGATGTGTTTTTCTCCATTACCTTTTAATGAGCTTCGTTAAACCAAAATCCACCTGTGCCTTCTGAAAAAAAAATGTGAGAAGTGCTTATTTTGGTCAGGCTGTTTCAGTGTTGTCTGATTTTCTGCTCATTGCCTTGAGTTGAGCGGGATTTGGATCAGCCCCCTACCTATTCCATGCACATGAACAGCACATATCATCT
>NW_009259707.1:5089513-5120146 GCF_000687185.1 Egretta garzetta | reverse complement strand
TCCCTACAGCATTGGGGCGCTGGCAATGACTGTAAGGGGCTGTGCTGGTTTTGGCTGGGATAGAGTTAATTTTCTTTGTAGTAGCTAGTACGGGGCTATGTTTTGGATTTGTGCTGAAAACAGTGTTGATAATAATGGGATGTTTTAGTTACTGCTGAGCAGGGCTTACACAGAGTCAGGGCCTTTTCTGTTTCCCACCCCACTGGAGAGCAGGCTGGGGGTGCACAAGAAGCTGGGAGGGGGCAGAACCAGGACAGCTGACCCCAACTGACCAGAGGGCTATTCCAGACCATATGACGTCATGCTCAGCACATAAAGCTGGGGGAAGAAGAAGGAAGGGAGTGATGGTGTTCGTCTTCCCAAGTCACCTTTAGGCGTGATGGAGCCCTGCTTTCCTGGAGATGGCTGAGCACCTGCCTGCCGATGGGAAGGAGGGAATGAATTCTTTGCTTTGCTTTGCTTGCACACCCAGCTTTTGCTTTACCTATTAAACTGTCTTTATCTCAACCCACAAGTTTTCTTACTTTTACTCCTCTGATTCTCTCCCCCATCCCACTGGGGAGGAGTGAGCGAGCAGCTGGGTGGGGCTGAGCTGCCAGCTGGAGTTAAACCATAACAGGGGCACCTCTGGAAAACTTGCTGTTGCCTTCAGAAGAGGCAGGGTTTTGCTACCAATGTCCTTCCACTGCTGTACAGAAGCAAGCTGAAGGACTTATTCAAGACAGCAACCTTCTGGAAGTGGATGTCTTGCAGAAGAGGTTTTAGGTATTGTGAACACCTTGCTGTGGTGCTTTTACATCTCATCCTCCCCTGTGGAAGGGTTTGTGTCTACCCAACTTAGGTGCCTAAACTTTAGTGAACAGGATGGGGGAAGCTCTGGATGGCTTAAAACCCACCAATGCCTCTCTGTGGACCTCTAGGGGAGCTAAGCACTTACTGTAGGACAGCTAAAGGCGCCTAAAACTTAGGTACGAGCCAGACAACCACACAGGATGGAATACATCCACTTCATAATCTCTAGGGCACTTTTCACTTTTAGCACAGACCTCAGAAAGTATACCCAGATGATGAACTCGCTGGCTAGAAAGCTGTTGCTACAGTATTTGTTTGTCAGCTTTAGGGTTCCTGGAGCCCTGGAGCTCATCTGCATTATGGTAATTTGGAACAAGAAACCAACAGTAACAGTTGGCATATATTCAAACATTTTCTATTCGTAACTTAGGCTTTTTATAAGTGATGAATTATTACCATGAACACTGGTTTGTTTGAGTGTGAGGGGGAATATGGATTCCTGAGTGCTTTGCCAGCAGAGTTCACATCAGTTCTACTTTCAGCGATGTATGTTAATGCAGCAACAAGGGAAACAGCGTAAGTACTGTGAGGAGGGAGAAAAGGGAATCTCTGTGATTTAGCCAAACTGGATATTAATGAATTACCCTACAGTAAGCATTTGCAGCTGCTTTTATGCTAATCGTCACTTAACATACTTCTGTGTGGAGGGAGAGGATGAAGCTTGTACAGATGGTAGAAATGTATCAGTCCGGCCTATCAGAGTAGAAAATCTGGCCATTAATGCTTTATCAGTTTTTACCAAGTTTGTTCTCACTTGACTGAATCACAGAAATTTTAAAAATGTGTATAGACTAAGCATACTTGAATGTCACAGATACAGTACAGATAAGATTTTTGGATGAGCATATGTAAAAGGGAATTATCTGTCAGAACAACTTGTTTTTTTCACACTCACTCTTGGCCAGACCAAGATTTGTTTTCCATTTTCCACATAACCTGCCAAATGCATGCAGGTACCATTGTGGGAGGCTGGCATATGCTGAACTGCTAAATCCTCTCCAGCTTTGGCTTCTTCTTATGGGCAAATTTGTGTCGTCCTTTGTTTTTGTTCTTTTAGGAACTGACAAAGAGTACGCCACCCACCTTCCCTCTTTTACAGGGCTGCTGTTAGCACACTTTATTTCAGGTGCTAAACACTGTGTTTGTCTTCTGAAACAGATGTGGACGTCTGTGTGTGTTGGCATGTGCATGTGTACACATGCCTCCAGAAACACGTGGTGGAATCCATCAGTCCTCAGATCCTTAGCCACAGAGCTGGGAGTTCTGTGCTAGTTTCTACCTCATCTCACACAGTTCCCTTCCTAATCTTTTTAGGTACAACCAGATGAGATGTGTCCAGATTTCTGCCGTTTCAAAATAAATTTCAAATGAACTTTTGTAGGATTTCCACGTTGAGTAGTGGGTGGCCAGAGAAGGAGTTGTCTCCTCTGAGTTGGAATTTGGGTGAACCACTCAACCTAACGAGGCCAAGTTTCCCTTTCTGGACAACAGGGATAAATAATGTTTATTGTGACAGAGCAGTATAACTTCGGCCATTATGGGTTTTTAAATGCTCTGATTTCCTTGTGGGAGAAGGATGAGAGAAATGCAAATGTTATCCATGAGAAAGACAATGTCTGCAGCTGGAGTAAAACCATTGCAAATGCCAGGCTCAAGAGCCACTCCAAAGAAGGCAGGGTGCAACGGGAAGTAACGGCTAATTGGGACTCTGAAGATGTGCATTTGGATGACACAGTACATAGACCAATAGATTTCGTTCCCACATAGAGTCATTTGCTAACATTTCCTCACATCTAAACCCCCTTTTCCCCAAATTTCCTTTGAGTTAGACATACAGGACTCGTAAGGTCTATATTTCATTCTGTGTCTTACTTGATGTCTTATTCCAGCACCTCAACAGGAATCCTCATGGATACAGGTCTCAGAGGTAATCAAATTCCCTCTGCAATGTAAGGAAATGTGCCTGGGTGTCTGACAGCAATCCTAACCTTTGCCACCAATGAAGAAAATGTTTCTGCATGGGTTCAGCTGTTCTTTGGTTTGGTTGCCATCAGCCAGGTGGTACCAAGTGCAGCTCCAGCCCAGCTGCAGATATATGCCGATTTTGCTGAGCAGGATGAAGGAGGAGATAAGAAGTAGCTGGAGGTACTGTGGTGTGGGAGGGCAGATGGGAGAACTGGAAGTAAAGTGAGGTTGGAGACCACTGGAGAAAGGAGCAGAGGAAAGTTGTAAGGAGGTAGGACCGATTTCCTGATCCACAGGACAGCAGGTTTCATTAGATCTGCAGAACAACCTATTTTATTCAAGCATTGAAAGAAGGGAATACTCAGAATGAAGCTACGACCAAAGCTGGCCAAACACTGTGGCCTCTGATGTCATCGCGAAGCCCTCAGCTCAGCTGGTGTGTTTGTCATGCTTGTGACTCTGCGTGTGTTTGCATAGCCCTCTCTATTATGGGCCTTTTGTGCTTCCTTCTCTCATTACTGTATTCATTATTTTCTGACAGAACCTCATCCCCTTTGCCTTTTGTTATTTCCTTAGTGCTGGTACTCGCAGCAATATCAAGCCGATGCCAGCAATTAAGTGACACCACTGCATGTTTCTTCACAACATCGTCTTCCGCGTGCCGACCTTTCCCTAGCAAACAGCCACACCATTTTAATAGCCTACATCTCCCAGCCTTGTCTCTCTGGATGTCTTCTCCCTCACGCAGTGGGTGACCAGCCACTTTCAAAGCCCTACCTACCAGCTCAGGGCATTTTTCATCTTCAGTCACAGCCCTGTAATTTGCAAATGGGGCTCTGTGCTGGCTGACAGGTCAGGAAGCTAGCAAAATAGTTCTTTTGGTTGAGATGATTTTATGTTGAGAGCAGGATAGGATCATGTATTTTTAATATGCAAGACAACATTAACAACAGTCAGAGGTGTCAGGGGAGAGGATTAATATTTTGTTTCGCAGAACAGCTCAATCTTTCCTTTCAATACAGCTGCTAAGTTTTTTACCATAACTAAATGTAATTAAAGTGCTGCTGATGTGCACTATGACTTGTAAATTGGAGTCCACTGAAAAGCCCCAACCAGGAGCCACACAAACACACATCGCTCCCCTGCCCACACTGCTAGCCAGAAAGACCCACGGCCATATGGTCTTTGAGACATTATCTGGTGTTAGTTTGGCAGGATTTATGTAGCTTATTACTGTGCAATGGCCACAAAATATACCATTGCCTGTGAAAGATAACAGATAACAAGTCTTCCTGCATGGCAGTCTGGATCTGGCCATGCAACCAGGTCAGCTCTTTTCTGGCTTTCTAAAAAAGCCACACTTTTGCCCTTTCAGTCTTTCTCATCTACGTAATGAAATGGCCATAGCGAAACCAATCCTTTTTGTTCTTCCCAGTCCACCAAAAAAGCTGACATTTTGATGGTCGCTCTTCAGTTCAGTTCTCCACATTTGGCCATAGCCGAGCACTCCCTGCTGAGGCTCTGCACTGTCCCAGTCTGCCACTCGTCCTTTCCGTTATCTGTAACCTGTTTTTCAGAGACATTGTTATCCCCTCCACCCAATGCGGCCAGAAAATGGGTTGGTACTTACTTGTATTGCTGTGTCCTGTAGATCCCTGTTGTGACTCCTACAGTAATAACAGAAAAAAGGTACGGTGTGTTATTTTTACAGCAATTTTTAGCTGCAATAATCGCTTGAACATTACCTTAACAATATAAACAGCATTGTTAATTGTTCATTCAGTTTCAAAGTAATTTTCAATTACAAGAATAAATCCAATATTTCTTTGAAAACCCATTAATTCTAAGGCTTGTAAACTTATTTCTCAACAACCCTTTAATGGTGCAATTCCTTGTATAGCTATTACGGATCTCCTGCTCACTGTTCATTTATTGATCAGGCAAAACTCGTCTATTATCTTCTACAAGTTTAGATGCGAAGACAGAGGGAAGACCAATATTGTTTCACGGACCATTAGATTCCTGAGGTAGTAGCACAGCTGGTCTTTCCTTTTCACATGTTGATATTGGCAGCACCAGAGAATGGAAATACAGACTTCATTTCTGGGTCCCCGAGATTACAAGGTCAGCCTTTTATCCCAACCGCAATCTCTATGAATACGGTGCAATAGATCACACCATTTTTTCCTCGCGTGCAAATATTCACATATTCTACTCACAGAATTTGTTTGCAGTCATAATAATATAAAAGAAGCCTATAAACAGAAGGGAAATACAAATATAAACTATAACAAAAAGGTATCTAAATTAAGGGAAAAAAACCCACTTTGTTATGGATGACAGCAGGGAAGGTATCCTGTATGTAACGCTGCCTCTGAATAACCCAGACACACACTGGAATACCACCTCGTATACACGCTGCAGTTACAACTGCAGTGAAGGCTGCTCAGAGAGGCCAGGCACTAACAGCAACACTCGCCGTCATTTTCAGCAAGGAATCGGGCGCTGGACCAGACCCCCAGTCCACAGCAGCTGAGCGATGAGCCAAATGCACAGCTCATCAAGAAAGGAACTGCAGCTCCCCAGAGAGCTCAAGGATGCTCCGACTCGGCCGAGCTGAGATTTTGCTGCTGAGTCACTCAGAAACATGCCTTAAGGGTTCGGGGCCCCCAGAGTTTCTTGGCATCTTTAAATGGAGGTTGGCTGGACCTCAGGCACTGGGGTCTTGAGGGCCTGGCTAGTCAAATCCCTTCGATCAGCACCATTTGCTCCAGAGTCAAGGCTCTCCAGACTGCACAGCCTTGATCTGTAATTTTTACGCTATAATACACATCTGCAATTCACTGCCATCCTACGCACCTGAAATGCGAGACATCAAATTTTTGGGCAAGCCCTAAGAGTTTCTACCTTCAACTGCCGTATGAAAAGATCTGTACTGTGTTTCACATGCCGACAATAATTTCTCAATGATTTCAAATTGTCTACTTTTGACAAATTGCCCCAGCTTTTTGTGAATGCTTCTGATGAAGGGATATTAAAGCCTGGGTTTTTTTTCTGGTGACTGAATATAATCTCAAGAAGTCAGGATCGGCTTGCAGTGGTGATGTAGTGGCACATACACTTGAATTTAAATGCTATTCTAGTAGCCAACCAGGCTGCCAATAAGCGTAGGCTATTAGAGCATGTTCAGTTTCCCAAAGAGTGAATTTATGTACCTAAAGAAGTTTGGGGGAATACAATAATTTTGATGGAAATACCCTCGGGTTTGTCTAAGTGTTTGAAACTGCTAAACAAGGATCTCGCTCACTCTTTCACATTTTCATCAGCCTCAGGAAGAATGTACCCTCTCCTCTAACTGCCTAGCGTAGTATCTTACCTCTGGCATTGGCTCTGCATGGTCTCAAATTCGACATCAGCAAAATGTATGAGCTGTAACATTTTCACTTTTCCTTTTAGTGGATTCTTTCAAATAAGTGTCTTGATTCTCAACAAATTTTTCTTAATAAGAAAGGCTAATACAAAAAGCTCATAGGGAAATAGAGAATCCTCCCACTGAAGTAGGAAAAAAAGTATGAGTTTATGTAACTTAAAAACCAAAGGTGAACTCTTCACTTCTGGAGATTATTTTCTAGTGCATTTCCTCCAGCTTGTTAACATCCACAAGAAAGGAAAAAGTAAATTAATTGAGCATGTAAAGAATAACATCACTAAATAACTTAGCCTCTGCTGAGAATAATCACCCAATAGCTTTGTGACATGACACCAGTTCTCCTGGAGTGGATAAATTAATTCCCAAATAACAAAATGATGGCTGGTCCCATAATATCACATATGCATAACTAGAAATCAAACACCTGATCAACTTTCAAGACATGAAATCACAGTAAAAATGAAGAAAGAGAGCAAAGCAGGCAGCAGAATTAACAGCATTTTTTTCCCACACGAGAGTAGAGAATTAATGCCTGAACATGAAAGCTCATTCACACAAGCATCAAGTGAGCTCTTATTTACCAAATTTAATTATTCATTTAAAGTTTATTTATTAAGATGTTTTTAATAAAATTACAATCAAATAATGCCTGATCATTTGTACATAACAAAGTGTGACAGAGATAGGAGAAAGGAAAGCAGACACAGCCTGTCACATCACACGCTGATTCAATTATCCTTAAGCTTTGAAAACAAGAAATAAAGAGACTGTCATTGCCCCTTCCTAGTAAATTCAAGAGTACAAATTAATTCCACAGAGAAAGAAAATTCAAAGTTAAGGATGAAATGTAACTTTGTGCCCTCTATTACATAAAGGACAGTTCCATTCCCTAAATGTGCTCTCCCAGCAGCGCTGTGCTGGGAAACCTACTGGGCACTGCCGCGCGTGCCAAACCTGACCGGGACTTTCCTTCCATTCTTGTGCATTAATGCAGACCTCCCATGTTAATGAGTTCTGATTTCATATACAGGTAGAGCCTATGCACATACATCCCCCCCATCCACCGAGCATATAGTTATATAGATGGACACATCCACACGCGCAGTTTCAAATATGCACTTCTGTTATATTTGTGATACATAAACCTCAGTTATTTAGCTTTTATTACTAGACTGATTTCAAAACCAGTCTAGCTACAGTTGCTGTGGCCTTTGCAACTCTAATAGCCTAATTAATAAATTTCAAGTTTCAAGCTGTCAGCTCACTAATTACTTGAGTTGCAGGTTAAAAGCAGTGTGGCACGTATGGGAACTAATGATGCTGACACTCAGTTTTTATAGACAGAAAAGTAAGGATGATTTTCATCCTTGCAACAGGGCAGGAGTCCTACGAGCTTCTCTTTTTTTCATCCCCAAAATGATGAGTATCTTTACACTTGGGAACTGTCTTCTGTTAAAAAGGATTGCAGCCTACTTGCTTCTCTGGCTGCAAGACTCATTGCAAATGAACTGAACTGATCTCTCAACACTGCCATAAAGACTGAAAATGAATTCACAGTACCATGCATCGCTTGGAACTAGGAGATGAAGTCGATGCCCTGAATTTAGCCTTTTAGCCTCTTTGCTGGCCTTGGCCACTACTTAACTGACAGGCCCATTTATCTGAATAACGTGCGATCCACAACAGTTTGGTGTAGTCCTTAGGTTTTAACAAGGTGGGACAGCTATGTAGCTTACCTGTGGGAAAGCTTCCTAAGAGTTATGGAGACATATCCTACGAGATCCAATAAAGATTTTACACCACACTTTGTGAAAAGCAATAGCTAGCTTACGAATGGTTCAAAAACATGTTTGAAAAATTAGGAAACCATTCCTTGCATTTTGGAGCCTGAAAAGCAAATGCCTTCTAAAGTCTGCGACTGCACAGATTCAGAGTAAGCCACAGAAGTAGCTTTTAATGATTTTAAAATATTTTCAAGCAGAGGTGGTGTTTAAAATTAACATGATCTATGGCCAGTAATGCGGGCTTTTTCCAGGACTCTGGTGAGTTTTGTTAGGTACCTCTTCCCCATCTCGCACAAAGCACTCTAATTTCTGACCATGCAGACCACCCAGGCCACAATACAGTTGTGATATTATCACATGTACAAAAGTCTGCTCATATATTATTAGATGAAATCTTGTCCATTCTAAGCTTAAATAAAATGGAAATTCTACTTTGGCAAGAGAAAAGGAAACCACCTAGAAAGGGCTCTTTAAAAATGAATGGTTGGTCTATGAAACAGCTCTGCAGTTCAAACCATTAGAATATTTCCCAGAGAGATGGATGAACAGGCAGAGAAGATGAGAAAGTCAATATCAACCATTATTCACGTATCTGCCCTATGGTCTGTGGTTCTCCCATTCCTATATTTATCACAATACATTTAGTTGTGAGGAAGGACATTCATGATGGCCACACAGATGCACTGACCTTGCCCATGCATGTCTGCACGCATGCCACGCTAGCACATTGCGTGGTGGTAATTATGGCAGAAACGGCAAAGCTGAAAGCACCACTTTGTTTTTGTCATCCATATCTGGGCACTTCACCCACTTGTGAGCTGCTGATCCACCTATCTCCTACTGGACTTACTCCAACGTAAGAAGCCTCTAGCCTGCCCACCACCTTCAATCAGCTGTCTGCGTTCAATGAACAAATAGACAGTGAGTTATTTCCTTCTTTTTCTTTCATAACATGCCAGAGATGTTTTGGGTTACGCTGCCGGTACTTCAAAATCATGATGCTCTCATCCACAGAAAAGCTGTTTTACTGTCGGCAAGTCTTGAAGGCTTCTTGGCTTTGTGGTTATAATTATTCCCTGCACTAAATTTTACAGAATGAACTTAAAAGTTACCAAAGGAGCTTGCTTTAACAGCAAAAAGGCTATGAACAGCATCAATACCATCTTTCAAGATTGAACGCTTCATGAAATATGCTTGTGGCATATAAACAGTATATGGTCATACAATGTGAAATTTTTATTGGCTCTTGCACAGGATAGCTGATTGCATTCCCTCCTGACCTACCAACTATAAATATTGTGGTTTCCCCAAGCTCGTGCTGATGAGCTTTACCATGCAGCACCACATCCTCCTTAGAATACACATACAACAGTAGAACTGGTTTCAAGGGACCATCAGCAGGACTGGTGGCCTTGGTCCCTTGAGGGACCAATACTTCACTGGCAAATACTTCTGTGGCCCCTCTGGGCATCATGGCAGTGGGCTGCCTGCCTCTCTAGCAAAGCTGGTGGTTGGTGGCAGGGGATGTAGGCCCACTCGTCAGCCCCCCGACTGCAGAGGCCAGGGTATTAGTAAAGTCCGCTTCAGACCTCAATGGTTTAAAAAAAGATCTCGGCTAGCAAAGCCAAATGAAGCAGTAGCAATGGGTGCGAGAAGGAGCTTCTTGACTCACAGCAGCTGTATGTTCCCTGAGGTATCTGTCAGGAACCTCAGCAGGTGCCTGCAGAAGGCACCGCATCTGGACACCCCACCACAGACACCTGCAGTTTTGCCTTGCGGTGAGGAACCCATGACCCACACACCAGCATCAGTGCTGCTGCCAGGAGATACGCAAACAAGACCACGTAGCCCTGCAGAGGCTGTAAGCAGGGAAAAGGCAGGGGATACTGGCACACACATGGAGAAGGTCATCAGCACGGCATCGACCTCGGCCCAGAGACCTCACATGCTTAGTCAGGGCTCGTGTAGGACACATTTTGAGGTGCAGGTACATGATGTTGCATGTCTTACCTTGTTTGGGAAGTGAAACTTGCTTTGTTCTGCCTTTCCTGGCGTGTGAATAGCTGACAGTGGTGGAGGCCATGAATGGGTCATCTCCTGAAAAACAATATTGTACAGCAAACTGTGTTTAGAAAGTCAGTGGAATAGGAGACAATGATAGCGTATCAGTGGCAAGAGTGCCTGGGTAGTGGAGTATTTAAGTTACTGAAGCTTCTAGGAAATGCCCAGTTTACATATAAACTAGACAATACATGAACTACATTGATTTTTAACACAGACTCTTGAGAGCAGTTCTTAAGCACCATTTCATTTTCCTGAATAGTTAATGCATCTTAAGTGCAAGAAGTTTTGATTTTTCTGACAATCTGCAACCACATTTTAATCATGTAATGTATTCTGGCTGGTGAGACTTACAGAAGAACTTTTTTTTGTAGTATGGGAACAGAAATTTCAGTTCATGACCAAGTAATGGGGTACGCACTATGGCTGAATCACAGAACAGATTTCACAGAAAAGGTCAGAATGATAAATGCTTAACACTTGCTGAATGGTTAACTCCTAAAATTGCCTTTATCATTGTAAAGGAGTTGAATCTGCAACATGTTTGAGCTTTGCAGGACACAGCCACGTGGCAAGCCCTAAACAAGGTGTGCTGCACTCCACCTTTGTCTCCTCCCTGTGTCATTTTGAAGGACCATTTTTTAATAGCTAAGAGACATACGTAGCTTGACCTGACTGTATGCAGTCATCCTTGACACAGCTTCAGGGAGCAGGTAGACACACATTCAATACTGCTATCATTCAAGCCTGAATGAGCTGGTGTCCAAAGCAAAGCTGCTTTTGGGGAGGTGTAAATTAAACACTTCAGACAAGAAGTTAAGAGAGAGGCTTCATATTCCTCTCTAGTGCAGGCTGTTAAAGGATGGACATGTTTTTTGACATGTTCAGCACCAACAGCCGTAATATTTGCTACACAATAACTTAGCAGAATTAATACGAGAAGCAGGGCAGAGTGTGACAACCTTTGAAGAGTCGGCCCATAAGTTCCAAGAGCTGAAGAGCAAATAACATCCTGCCTAAGCAGGGGGCTCCCTGACACTGTCAAGAGTTTGCCTGGCAGATGCTTTGCTGGGTTTCGATACCGTTAGCTGACTGTGGAATTGTTTCTCAGTGATATTCCAAGGAGTCGTGCTGAGATCCACGATCAGTTCCAAAATAACACTGGAGTTATATTTCCATGACTCATTCCTTTTTAAAGAGAAAAGAGAATGTTCTTGTTTGAAAAAAGGTGCGTGTGAGTCTCTTGCCCATCCTTCGTTAGTGCTGATGGAAGTCCTTCCTGACCCAGCACGGACTGAGCTGGGGCATTTTTTACATAGAGGAAAGTCTCTGGCTGTTCTGCCAATGAAAGGATCAGCCCTTTCAACATAGTTTATTAGTAATAAATGTCACCTTTAAAGCATTCTTGATAAACAGTTTATTTCCTAATAAAACTGCATTCTTTTATTTTATTAGAGGGTAAAAAGTTACGTGATTTATTATACTTCTGTTAATCTACGTGCGTGCCTCTAATCAGAGCATCATCTGGTTTGCAGTTTCAGTATCAGAACTGCTTTGCTTTTCAATTCCTTGAGGCAGATCGTTCATCTTATGCCTTCCTTACCTGATAAGTGCCAACAATAGCAGTATATAGTAATTTTTTAATATACAGTCAGTTCTTTAAACTCAGGCACCAAAAACCACAGGCAACCAGATTGCTGTTTGCCACAAGTACGTGGCACATGTGCTATTGTTTTCAAAAGATTAAGGAATTACATCTTGAGAAATATTCAAACAGTAAAGGTTTATGATGATAAACTGATGAAAAGGAGATTTGCAATGTGGACATTTAATCCTAAGGCTGTGATCTGAAAAAGTATTGCTTTCTCACCTGCTTTTCTCTGCTTTTCCCTCACAGGGCCATTTGCTTACATTCTAGAAAACGGGGTGTTGTGCATATAGACTAAAGGTGTTTCCACCAGTAAAACCCCATTCGCTAACAAAGTGGTTTTTTCCCTACAAGTTGAGGTACCGAGCCCAGAAGTACGCACAGGGATGAGCTACGTGTCCCTTTCTTCTGAAGGGCAATGCTTTCCACTATCTCTGTCAATTGAAGAATCGGGGCAGTCAGACTGGGAACATCTAGTGGCTTTGACCTAAAGTTATCCTGTTTGTGGATGACGCTATTCAGTACTTTGATTTCCATTTGCCCGAGAAGCAGTTCCTCCAGGTTATACGGTGGCTGACCCCCACTGTCACCCTCAGGGAAACATCTTCTGAGAAGCCTGCTATGTGCTGTGCAGAAACCAATCTGTTACAGCAGCAGAGCTCTTCCCTCCCACCTTGCCTGCCCGACTCTGACAATGATGCCTTCATCCAGGGAAAGGACCAGAGGGCTGATTAAAAATAAGGGTGACCTTTTTTTTTTTTTTTGACATGTCAAAATCTTTCATTTCTTCTTTTCCCCAAGATTATTTCTCATCCACACTTCAATGAAAAATGGCCTTAATGGTCTTTTTTTTTTTTCAGCTAGCTTCTCTTCTCCCTTTTTACTTTGAGTTGGGATATATAATAAAGCTTTCTACATAATTTAAATTTGACGTAACCCTTTCTGCCACAAAGATTTAGTAAGACCACCGATATTTGCCAGGGTTAATAATTGCCATTAACATGAATATATGAATGTGAATTTGCTAGAATAATATTTTAAGTTGTTATCACTACCATTTGGAATTCAGACAACTATAAAATGAAATAAAATTAGAAAAAAAAAATCAGAAAACCAACATGAAAAATACCCCAAACTATAGGTTGTCACCGCTGAGGAGTGCCAAGATTTAAATGTAGTAAAATATTTTTTGAGAAGAGAAACATTATACTCTGTGCAGAGTCTCCTTCTGGCTGCCAAGAACAGAATCTCAGAAATCAGGAGAAAGGATTTGGGTGTCCAGCAAGTGTCAACACTTTGTAAGGTCAAGCAGAAACAAATCCAGAATATGTTCCTGTGTGCCAAATCTCATGATTTTAGACTCTAGCTGAAGATACTTGAGACAGATTAAAAGCACTGGTGGTGACATATGATTATATCAAGATCTTTTTTTAGTACATGGTGTGAAATGTTTGAAAATGTAAGCCCATAACGGCAACTAACTAAATGGAAAGGACTCGACTTTTATTGTTAAAATAAACTTTCATGCACAGCTTCTCTTTTCTGCTCAGCTAACTTGCCTGTCTTTGAAGTTTGGGATTGGCAGTATTGGTATAAGGCACCCACTGGACTGAAAACAATGTTTCAAATTGACTGATGAAAATTTAAATCTATTTAAAATCCTCAGCACCTTCAGATTGCTGTTAGAACACTGATTGACACAGAAGATTTTTGAAATTAGAAAGAGAAAAAAGCAGGGATTCTTTTTTAGCACAAATCAAACAAAAAATAAGTCCAAACCACCTGGCACCAGAAAATGTTCCAGCCACTACAAGGTAACGGTCTAATTTAAAACCAATTTAGATCTTTCTCCAAACTTGATTAAGTTAACCTTAAAGTCCTGAACAATGTTAAAGGAAGCCATTTGGGGTCCAAAAGTGGGGAAAACAAAGATTTCTGGGTCAAAGAAGGAAGCCCTGATGAGACTGCTTAAAAATCCATGTGGATAAGCATGCGTGCCCAGCTGCAGGACAGCTTGTTTGAGATGATGTTGACTGCCGTCCTCCTCCTGCGGCCAGGTGCAGAAGACAGAGGGGTGGCTCTGAGACCCCCTCTTTTTTTTTTTAAACACACGTTTCTCCTTGTGAGTGTCGCAGCGATGTTTCTCACGGACATCTTTGCAGTGGTGGTGACGGCACGTCTCGTTCACACACATGCTGTAACTCTACTACTCTACTCGTCTCTACCTGTAGTAAATCAGTTTTCAGCAGTTATACATAAATGCCCAGTTTTACAAGCTATAAAGGTCCAAGCCTAGTTAATCTTAGTCAATGTGCCAACTGGGCTTTTCTTTTTACTGAAGGGAAAACCTTCAAATAAAGAAATACATAGTATTGCGTATCCTTGCTCCAAATTCAGTTTCCGCAGCAACAATTAAGTAATGAGACATTTCTTGCGGATTAATGACTGCTTGGCAGTGTTTTGTTTGGGGCTTTTAACCCTAGCTTGTAGGTAATTTTTCAGGAAAAGTACCATGCAGAGGCAAATAATAGTATTCACTCCAGACTTAAGGCAATGCTATTTATCTAGTGCCATCAATCTTCTTGTGCGGCACATGATACCAGGAATGGCTGAACTGATTCAGAAAAATTGTAATTAATAAAAAGTAGTGGGATCAGTATCATCTAGATTTAAAGCCTAGCCACATGTATTACCTTGCTGTTCATTCACTGCCAAACCCAGAACTTATCATCAGGCCATTAAGAAAATTGACTGTTTAATCCTCCTCTTTGCTTATGCTCACCTAGCCAATTTTTGATTCATAATATTTTGTCTCTCCACAGATGATGATTTAAGAAATGTTTGTAGCATCTCATAAAGGACCCTGTCAAACACCTTTTGAAAATTATTTTAGCTGGCTCAACTTCTTCCACTGCTCTACTGACATGTTGCAGGAATTATAGGAGATTGGTGACACACAATTTTCCTTTGCAAATACTCCGCTGGTTAGCTCACGGGGACCACAGGGACTCTGTCTTTACAGTTACCTACACTCAAATGCAGATTTTAGGGAAGCATTAGATATATTTATTCAGCTGAAAGTCAAGGCAACACAAAGCTAATGCAGAGCTTTCCAAGACCCTTTAGCAAATGATCACAGGACACAGTTTGAGAACCTCTAATCCAGTTACACTCCTGTCTCCATAAAATAGATTTTTTTTTTTTAAAAAGGAGGCTTTCTCTTTAACTGCTGTCAGTTGACAAAAATCCCTTTCAGTTTAGCGAAGCTACACTGCCACTAGCTGACAACATGGCTATGATTTTAGTGTCAAGTATCCAAAGCAAAAATCCGACACTGAAACTTTTGGAGACTATGTTGAAGCTGACAGCATTTCATGATGATAAGGTTCCCATGATGTGAAAAGCAAATTTTCTTTTCTTAAAATTGATTCCTCTCGTATCTAGTATTGCTGCAGCTTTTCTAACCCAAACCTCAAATATACACCTGTAAAGTAAAAAGGTAAAGCTGTTTCCTCTTGTTTCTTTATGATGTCACTCATCCAATCTACATCTACTTAACCCTTTTTCTTCTTCCTCATAAGCCCTGGAGTTCCCCTTGAGCACTTGATAATTTTCCTCTTTCCTTTTAAGCATCTTTTATTTTGCCATTATCCTTTTGGTAACATGTTATTCAGAACCACCACCCCCCCCCAACAAAATACCTTGCCATTTTCCAGCTTCTGTTGTTTTCCTGGTTTACTTCCTTTCCATCCACTTCTTTGGACAGGTTTTAATTTATAGTTAATATTTATGTCACATATGATGCAAGATGCTTTCTAAACTTGAGGTAAGTGACAAATGTGGTTTCACCCACCCACTAACTGAAGGATGAAATAAGGGAATTACTATGAGCTCCCTGTCATGGAGCTGAAATAGCCGTAAGGACACCATTTATGCCGAGCTGGGTGCCAGTTCAGCACTGAACCTCAGTTAGCAGTTCTCCTGTCTCCCCTACTCCTGCTAAAATGATTTCAAGGAGCCACTTTTTTTCATAGCAATCTGCTGCAAAACACATTCTACCACATTTTCGCTTTGGCTCCAGTCCCAAGACCCTTCAATGCCCTGTTGCTTTCTGTAATATGGTTTCCTTTCAATAGGCTGCATTGGTATAATCTCCAAAGATATATGACAATCCAGGGGAACGTGCCTGTCAAGGAATTTTTTTGTTCTAAGCAAAGAAATAAAGGTAATTATGTAGCTTGTGACTGTGTCTTTCTGCTGTTCTTGGTTCTTCAGACCTGCAGGGATGGGCATCTGCTGAAATTGCTTGATAGAAACAGGACTCTGTGTGTGCGTGTGTGCGCGCGCACGTGCCTGTGGGCCGGGGAGAAGGAAAGAAAAAAGAGAAATTAGGCCCTTGGAATGGGAGAAGGTCAGAGATTTTGCAGACTGCAGCATTAAAGAATGTGTTCAGCATTAAATCTCCAGATGTTTGGTATCTACAGAACTAAACCACTCCAAATCATGAACATTTGCAACGTGATCTGTGGATCAATTCACTCTACAGCAAATCACAAATGCCAGTGCAATAAGTTTCTGTTTGGAATATGTTATTTCTGCTTTAGTGGAACCATCCTGCAAATAATGTGCAACATTTAGTCAAGGTTCAGCAATCTAGGACAGATAAATGTAAAAGAAGGCTACAGCTGCTTACTTATCAAACTGACTTATTTAGGTCCTTCATTGTATGATTATGATTATTTAACAAAGAGTCTTGCAAATTTTTATTCACTTTTGGGGGACTAGATGAGCCTGTAAGTCCAGAAGAAGCTAGGGATACCCAAGAGAAATGTGGTTTGATTCTAAGCATGGGTGTTAATTAGGGTATAACCCATGCCATGTTCTTTCATATCAGAGTTTAAGACAAGAAAATTTATCTTTAACTATCAGGAAAGGAAGAACATGTCCCTTTACAGGTAAATCATAGAACAGAATTTAGAGGGTTTCTTTAAAAACTTCAAAACATTATCCACTGAAATTAAAAAAAAAAAAGACAAAATTTCTCCTTTAGTCACAATGATGAATATCTGTTCTTAGCTAAGAAGCTCTGTTTTTAGATGAACGCATTGGGCCATATGATATGACAAACTGTCTAAAAACCAGCCTTGCCTGGGCAAGCTGAGATGATGTGGTTAATCAAGGTACAATCTTTATTAGTGCATTAACCTCCTGCACCCAAGGACTGTGGATTCTAATTCCTGAATTGCCATGCAAGACTGATGCAGCTAGTTTTCTAGTCTCAGTTGGCAGCAAGCTAACAGAAGTGGCTAATGAAGATGAATAGCTGCCTCTTGGGAGTGGGGGGAGGAGAAAGAGGAAAGGAAAAGACCTCGGATACTTCAAGGTCCAGATCTCTGCATGATTTCAGATAATAATGAATAAGTGCACATAGTCGACATTTTCAGAGATCGTAACAAGCATGTTAATTCTGCAGGCTGCTAACAAAGCAATGGCAGTGGCCTCAGGATTGCTCTGGAAATATTTCAAGAAGTTAAAACAGAGGCTATTGAAAATAAAGACCAGAACACTGGTCAGGGTCTTACCCTGTTTTTGATGGATGATTGTATTAATTTGGACAAAGGAGCTGACAAAAAAAAAATGCCCAAAGCTAAAAAACAGACACATTTACTGAGGAAAACATCTGTGGTTTGGAGAAGACACAAATACCATCACGGTAAATATTTAGCAATACTGAAATATCTTTGCCACCAATGCATGTAATGTTCTAATATGAACATCCCTTTATTCCAGACAAAAATACACCGCTAAATGTAAGGAGGTTATTGAAGCAAGATTTGTGGGGGAAAAAAAATCTAGGTTTTTTGAAGCTAGACAGATTTTTCAAGTTTCTTATTTTGTGGGAGGCTGGAAGCTTTCTGATAGGTACATTAGTGGTCCTAGTTCACCCCCTGGACAGAAGGCGAAATAGCAGGTCATCAGTTTGGCCTAATTTGTTCTTAGTTCCCATCTTTCATACTCCTGAAGCCAGTTAGGAGGACCGGGGGTACCGTAAAGGCTTACTCAGTTCATGGGAATCCAAGGCCTTGTACAAAGGGCTTTTTCATGCATCTACAGTGGAGATTCACTAGTGGGTATGAATTGATAATTTTAGCTCAGCTTGTTCAGCCAACCAATTGAGTATTTCAAGCCTTACAAACTTATGGGTAACACAGTAGTGCCTGTGTGTTCTGTGCACAAGTTAGAGGCAGACAGTACATGAAGTAAATACCTTGAGCTCTGGGTTAAGGTTTAAGGTGCTACCAGAACACCTTTCAGCTACCGTACCTGCGAAGGCTGCCAACCATAACAAGAAGAAAGCGAGCTCCTGTTCTGTGCTACTACAACAAACTCCTTGGTCAGTGTGGAAAGATGATAAAGAGGGTAAGAAAAGACCATCAAAAGAAAAAAGTCAGAATTAAAGTGTTAGAAGTTAAATTGCTGTCAAATGTGGCTCTATAAAACAAAGCTCCAAGAGGTTTTGCACTTGTGGTTTCTTAATGAGATGAGATGAAATGTGCTCAATTTACAGGTGAAGATAACACTAGGCTGGGACCTCAGACTGTGGAGCTGAGCATCAAGGCAGGGACTCTCCTTTCCTTTTCCCTGCCATAGCACAGAGAAGTTCTGCAAGGCAAAGCAGACAGTAAATCCTTCCTGGACAACCTTGCATGGAAGTGGCTGACTGCAATTAGCAAACAATTTTGTTTATGATGCTCTGACAACTTGGGGAATCTGTTCATATACAAGTCATTTATTCTGAATGAGATTAAGAAATCAGTGTAGCACTGCATGCTTCAGTGTATGTGAATTCAACCATCTGTTCTCAAGGTTGCATCGTGTGCCTCCTAGATCTGAACTGACAGAAAGATGTTAAATCTTGATGGTTCATATTCTAGAAGTAGCACAGTGGCACAATGTGGTCGCTGAACCCGACAGAGACTAGTTCAGCTAGGAGTACAGAGGCGTACGGAGTTGAACACGGACAAACTCATGTCCACAAGTGAAGAATACCATATATACCTGGTAGACTGGGACACTGGACCCAGAAAGGAGTTAGAGATCACCAGAGGACAGGCAACTGAAAATAATCTCCCAACATCTCATGCTTTTGCCCAAAGAGCTCATTCCATTATTGTGCATTTGAAAATAGAGAAGTAGCACAGTGAAACTGGTGAGGCTAATGCTGGAATAGCCTGTTTCTTTGACCACATTTCTTAAAAAATGCTGGAAATTCTAAGAAGGTGGAAAAAGGAACAAAAAAGGATCACAGATATTTACAGAGATCAGCCCTGTTAGACTAAGAGCTACTATGCTTGATTTGCATAAGCATCTTCATAGGGGAAAAATCCCTGTTAACACGACTTTTAGAAAACTGATTTGTAGCCAACTGTCAAGTGTGCCAAGGTAAAAGGTAGAACATCTCTCTACTCAACACCTTCAATGGGATTCACAAGAGATGACTGAAAAAAATCAAGGTTGTTCATGCTTAATAGGAGTCCATGTATACAAAATTTCCAAATAGGTTTCAGTGGAAAATGTTGTCAGTTCACAATAACAGAAAAAGATCAAACCCACTAACTTCTTGTATCATGAGCCAATATAGAAGGACAAATTGAAGTTAGGAAAAAAACCCCAACTTCTCATGAGCTGGGGTTCACTGCTGGGACACAGTGCTACAGAAATGGCTGTCTTCATCTCTTGAAGTCTTAAGATCAAGAAAGGATGCTTTTATGAATGATATGCTTCAGCCAAATACAAGATAATGGGCTCAAAACAGGGGAGAGTGGCTGCAGTTTTCTGGCTCGTTACAGAGGTCAGAACGCTAGTCAGACTGGGCGATAAAATACACCATTCAGACTCACACCTAAAATGTACCTAAGAGGGATTCTTGTTCTTTATTTTAGAGCTTCCTTTTCAGTCCATCAAAATCCTTAGCATTTATGGCTCCCGGTACAGGCTTTATAAGTCAAGAAAACACATGAACCATTTGTATTCACATGTGACTGCTAGGTACTGACTACAAAAGCAGTGATTAAGAGAAAGGGATGCTCCACTGTGTTCTAGAAAAGATAGAAACAAAAATTTGCTCTTTCCTTAAGTATCAGTAATCTATCGTCCATAGTTGTCTCCTGCTGCTTTTGGTTGTATAAGGTCCAGATGCATTGCAATTAACCTTGGGGATTCAACTGAGGGGTCAACACGATGCAGGCATCTGCCCTAAATTCTTACTACAGTCAGCAGAAAGATAAGACTCTGCATGGGGCACATCAGCAGAGCTGAGATCTAGAGCATCCTCTGGAAGTGACTTTTTATATTGTCTAGAGATGGAGTCCAGGTTGCTGTACCCAGTCCTAAAGTGTCTCCAACTGGGGGTGTTGAGGCTGGCCTTGTGCCCCTTGGAGCAAAGCTTTATTTCTTACATGTCTGTATGGCACCTAGCACAGAGATTTTGATCAGTGCTGGGCCTCTCTAGTTGCTACAATCACACATACGAGTTGAGGGAGAATTCAGAGATGACTTCATGGCAGTGCTATTATTTCAGCTAGGCTGCCCTGATACTTTTTCTTAGACCACCCCTTAGGTTATGTCTCTATCTGCAAGTCTGAGAGCATTGCCACATTTCTGTATCTTGGCCGTCTGCATATCAGGACGAGAGTCAAGCACTCACAAGGCCCTTTTCCCTACCCTCCTTATGTTTCTTGGAGATGCATATATTCCATATGACCTTTTAATACTTTCACATTAAGAAGACATTACTGTTCCAGAGAGGTCATCTGTGATCATGTAAAATGTTTTCCTTAAATATATAGACAAACCAGTTTAAGTTTTCCAGTTGTAATGTGGGTAGTGAGAAGGTTAGCCATCTGGCTATCATCTATTTCTTCTAAAAAGTCACATTTGGATTCTGACTCAGCCTGGAAGAGCAGTTGGACATCAAGGAGGGCTGAGGTGCTCTCCATGAGGCACCCAGCCTTGATCCATGGAGTCGGGACTGGGGTGGGCAGAAGAGTATTCCAGCAGGTCCATGTAGGCACAGCCACTACCCAGGGTGTGCTCCAAGGCTCTTTGCAGTGTAAAAGGCTGGCCAGATCCTGCTGCACTTGGAAAAGTGAGTTAATAGCACTTCCTTTTCCCCACATGTAGTCCTATTCCTAGACGCATAGGTAGGTTATAATCTCTCTTGGATGAGCACTATCTTGTAGCATGTACATGGTACTGTGTGTACTTAGACTATGATTTTGTTCAGAAGTTACCAGGAGCAGCAGGTTTTTCTGACTGACTTCTACATTGGTAAAAATACCAGCATAAGTGGGCAGAGATTCGGAGGAACGTCCCTCTTAGATAAATTACTGGATAACTTTGGGGCTTAATCAGCTGTAAAAAATTAATTCACAAACAAAATTTGCATAGTGAAATGGTAGAGGTTCTCTACCAAGGATATTTTATCCTCTACCAAGGATAAAGCATGTAGTTGAATCTCCTCAAAACTACTACTGCACCTTGAACTGCTGAATGTAGTGATCTGTGAATTGACAGAACCTTTTGAGGGCAAGTTCACCTGACAGTATTTTAGATGGGTGAAGCAATTTCCTTTTCTTTTTGACATCTTCTGGTGTTGATGTTCAAAGGCTTTTGTCCAAAACATGTGTCAAAAGCATATGCAATGGGAAAAGAGGAAGAAAATATGTACTGGAAGACTCCTCCAAATAGCTGAAAAATTAATAGAGAAGTCCCAGTGGATGCACCCTCCATCCAAAGTCCCTCAAGCACTTCTGAGATCCCCATCCATGCACACCATGGGTCCTGCAACAAGGCTGGAGGTTTCATTGTTGAGAGCAGAGGCAAAAATAAAGCCTGGAAAGTGATAAGATCCTGCTGCTATTTTCCAGTCTTTGTGTGGCTTATTGAGGCAAAAGCAGATAATCAGGGTTTGGTAAGCGGAGCACACTGGGCTCCCATTATAATAATTTTTATCTGTTTTGCAGAGTCAAAGCAACAGATCAGCAGGTACAAACAGACTATGTTTTTATATTAATCTGCAGGTTGTTTTGGATGTTTAGGAGAGAAGTCCTGTGATGGGGCCGATCAGAGTGTGGGCGCAGGGGGCACTGCCCCTGCTTGCAGGGTTGGCACAGTCCTGCACTTCAGAGGTACAGGTTCCTACTGCAGCAGCCTCAGAAAAAAGATCCAGACCTGCACCCTGAAAAGACTGACAAAGGTGGAGAGAGGGCTTGAGACTAGTCCCTTGCTGCTGTGAAGGAAAATGTTAGGCTTGCCAGCAGCACGGTGCTTCTGGAAGCCCTTGCGAGGGCGTTCTGCACGGGCAGGGAGCCCACCTGGGCTGCCGCTGCTCACCATCATGTTCTTGTGAGCCAGTGCCAGGAGCACGGAACAGCACTTGCCACTTCTCCCCGCTACATGGGGTGGCCTTTGGGAAGCTGTTGGAGGCAGGGAGGGCCCCCTCGTTTGCCCCAGTTGTCCCTAGGCAATCTGGCATTTCTTGTAAAAACTGATTTTAAATTGTGCTTCTCTCTAAGCTGCAAATACGCCCATGGAGAAGTGAAGGAGATGGTTCTTTAGCTGTGCAATTCACACTTATCTAGTGTTTATATTAAGTGGGTTCTTCAAAGCTATCATTGTCTCAAGCTCTGCCTGCTTTAAGCCCTGAAACAATATTTAGTGCTTATTGTACACACTGGCTTTCATTTGCAAGGTATTCTGCAAACCTGAATTAAGCATCCCAGCACCCTTATAATCTCTGTAAGTACTGTACTATTACTACAAGGTAAAACACATAAAACTGGAATTAAAGTTGAAAGAATCTTGAGTCAGAAAATCCCTTGAGAAAATCCCTGTCCTGGCACAAATGGTACAGACGGTGACAATGCCATTCTGTGACTCCACTTGGAAAAAATAGTAGAAGGTATGAAAATATAGACTGAAGCCTTAACTCTGCTCCTAAAGCACGTGTTCTGGCTTCATCCATTACACCATTTATTTCATTAAGAAGCAGAGTAACACAGGTATCCTAATCATTATTGTAAGCATTGTCTGCATAAGAAATTTGCATCTTTTAAAAAAAAACACGGTGGTTTTAAACCACTTGAACTAAAATCAAATACATTTAGATTTATCTAAATCGTTTAAAACCAAATTAAATGAATGGGAAGAAAAAGAAATAGTTCTTTGAAACAGTTTGTAAGTAGATTAGTTATGAAACAATTAAACTTCGACTGATGAAACACCCGTATGCGCAGGAAGCCCACATGGACTAGCGTAGCATGCTGCCTCGCCCTTTCTAGGTATTCTCCGTTGATGTTGGACCAGGCTCTCAGTAGAAAGACAGCTTGGTTTTACAGCTAGAATGCTATGAAAAATGATGCTAACAAAAGTTTTTACAACTCTCTAAAACATTCCTCAAGATGTTTGCCAGCAAACAGTAGGTGATTATGAAATTATAGGCTGCATCGTGACAGAGGCACGCAAGGAAGTAAGATGGTTACAAATGCTTGTTTATTTTTGAGCTTTTAACTACACGTGATTTACTTACCCACTTTACAGCAAAATTAACATTCTTTTGCTGTCATTTAAAAAAATGAGGATGTATATATTTTCTTTTTTTTTTTTTTAACCTCACAGAAATCATGTGGAAAAATTAAAGTAATACATAAAGAAAAGGAAACAGGACAGATCATTATCACTTTTTAATTATGTCACCTATTTTTTAGAGAGCATGCAATCAGAAACAGCTGCCTTAGCACTGGAAATTTAAAATATTAAAAGACACAAAAGGTTGTTTTGTTGCAGCAAATGTTAATTTCTTTTGATTTCTCTTAATGAGAACCATCAAACTGCAATTCACTGCAATAAGAAGGTCCACGTAATGTCTACCCATCAATTTATTCCCACTTAAGCCTTCAATGACTTTCCTACGCAGGGAAGGATTTCACCCGTGTTGATTAAAGGTAGCCCTTTCGGTCAGTTCTTTTTTTTACTTTGAAAAAAGTCTCTTAGTAAAACAAAATAGTGGATATATCTCTCAAAGCTTTAGCATACATAGAATCCCATCAGAAGAAAGATATGGAGCTTTTTTCCATACCAGCAATAAAAGCATAGGTAAGAAACACCCTCAAAACGAAACAGAGACAGTTGAAGATAACTACAATGATAAAAGAGTACTGTAATCATGAACATTTCGTGCTTTTTGTGTGAGAAATGGGATCCTGGAATTATGCCAGGCGGCTTAAAATAATCTGCATGGGCAAGGCAATTGCATCCAACCAGCGTATGCTGAGAGGAGTAAACGATGATCTAGAGGCGACTCAACTAATCCAACTCTGTGTTCAGAATACCAGACATAAAAAATATCCGCGGTACAAACCCAGTCCATCCCCAGTGCTGAATGACGTCAACCAAAGGGGACTCTGGTTACAGCAAGGCAAAGCAGAGTGGCCTGCCAGGGGGTTTGCCAATTGTTCAGCAAATAGAAAAACTCATAATACCTACGCACAAGACAGACTGAAATTTTAAGACGGAGCATGTTATAAAGTGAGATGAGAAAAGATAAAAACTGTACTTTCAAATTAATCCTTTAATGCCAACTAGCAGTAAAGCTTTTAGTAGAGTCTGTTTGGTTTTATTGATAGGTTCAATGTGTTGAATCCCTATCCATATTTTAGCCCCAGTGCCTAGATTCACATCGCCATTGGTTTCTGACGCTTAATCTCATTAGTACAGCTATTTGTATTGATATACCCAATAAGGTTGCTAATACTACCTTAGCTAAGTGTTATTTATTGTATCTGTATATACAACAATATTAACACAGTCAAGCATCAGCATCGGCACTTGAGGGCACCATTAAATTCACCCAGTGTTCGGCAAGAGATTTAATGATGGATTTAATAGTATTAAATAGGAAAAAATGCCCTTGGCCTTTACATTCTCATTTAAAAACATATGAAAGAGTAGTAATTCAGGTAGTTATACTTCCTTCAAAGATTTTCCTTTAAATCACGCTCAGCAATACGAGAGCAGCTGTACTTTGGCTGTTATTGTATCTTGACCAAAGACAGCAGCCTCTGGCCTATCAGAATTACCAAACTGTTGGCAAATGCAGCTCAAGTCCCTACATCAAATATGGCTGAATTTACCGCTAAAACAATGACGACAAAGATTGGTGAAAAATTAGTACGATGGTGTTGCCTGTGAGCTACATTACAGAGACTTCTGTTAGCAACAATTGTAAGGATAGCCGTGGAATACCTGGACATTAGGTTTTGATGCTGATTTTTTTCATGGAATTTATAGTTTGGGGGGGTTTTGTGCAGTAGTGTGCCTGCTGAATTTTCCCATAGCTTTCAGCCGCATTTACCTTGCTTTCTTTTAGTCTCCAGATGTCTGTTACTGAATGGACCTACTGATGTTCTCTAGCCCATCAGTGAGAGAACTTCACCCAAGGCAGGCATGTGAATGGCTTTTTTTTTTTTCTGTCTCTGAAGCAATTGTACCCTTTAGGTCAAAGAAACTAGGGCTCAGTCTGACACTGGAAACTTTCTTCATACGCTGCCCAGCCAAGTCTCTCCCTTTACATTCCAAATGGGTGGAAGAAAAATGTTGGAAGACAAAGATGCTCTCTACGTGACCCTTACCAGTGATTAGAGGGTCACCTAAGCACCTGTGAGTTCTTCTTAAGCTTGGAAACTGTGGGCCATATGTGCAGGCTCTCAGTGACTTCCATATGTAGAACTGAATTTATATCACCATGAACGAGCAACTGTTCAGTCATAGGCTTTTTTTTACATATTTTCAGTGTCTATCATGAAAAAGATTATACAAACACTTATACTAGCAATATGAATATTGACAATTAAAAGATAACAGTAAAACCATCATATTTGAATTTGAAACCAAATTAAAAACGGGTTTTTTTCAGCAATTTTGGCATTAAAGAGAATATGGATCAAATCAGAATTATACTTCCAGACACATGGGTAATAACACTTAAAACTAGATCCTTAGCAGCAAGTCATGCAACAAAAACAACAACAACAAAAGCCCAAGTGACTGCTTATCAGGGAACATTCACATTTTTCCTCTGAAATTTCCCTGCTTGTGAATAGTTCTACCGACACAGTTACCAGGGCATTTTGAAGAAACTCGCTATAGAGCATCTCGCAAGATAATGCCCCGAGTTTAAAGCGTGAGTTATGCAACAGAGACAAAGAAAGGGATGGGCCACTCTCGTTTCCTCACACATCCAGACACGCCAGATTAATTATAGAGCATTATATAAATGTGGATGTTTTTGATTCCACAGCACTTTCCAAAACAAGGGTAAAATATCGCTGACATTCAGCCACATCACTGGTGGGAAAAAGCTACATAGGGTACACAGTTCACTGCACAACAGTAAGGGGATGGGGAGTAAGTTAAAGGAAATATTATCCAAGGATGAGAAGAAATCCCATTTCTTATCAGACAAGCCCCCAGGTCTCTGATGTCATTTCAGAACGTGGGTCTTTGGCTGTTACAGATACAGCTAACATCCTCATATGATGAAACATTTGCTTCTCAGTTTATCTATTTCAGAAAAATGAGCTGATACAGAAAACTAGATTCCTGTTTGTGCCATTAGAGCCAGGACTCCTGCACATACCTGCACATTCTCATGATTTTGGTGCATGAGACCTTGGGCGGATCCACAGCTAAGGCTTAGCTTATATATCTCTAAGTGTGGTGCATATGTAATATGCATATTTTGCACAGTTATTTTGCCTAATGGGGAAGTAATTTTTAATTAATTTTTTAAAAAAGGATCTTAAGTGGTAAGGTTTGCTGAGAAAGTACCAGTACAGGTCTTCTCTTGCAATCAACAATAAGATTTATTTTTTTTTTATCATCTCTAAAAGCAGGCAATCCAGTATTAGGCATTCGTGAAATGGCTTTGCAGCACTTTGCCATTTTGGATGAGATACTTGTGGTGAGTCTTTCAGAGGCTCTAAGCTTTACTTCTGTCTATGGGTGCTCAGAGACAGCTCCCATTGAAGTCAATGGAAGCTGAATGCCCATAAATAGGAAAAAAAAAAGTAATTTTACTAGTAGCAGTAAGGATTTAAAAATGCTTGAGTAGGCAAAATCCCTTCCTCAAGCTGGCTGCTAAAATGATATACTTTTAAGAGACTGAAAAGGTTCATCTAGAATTTGCTCTGTTGGTTAAATAACACTTACACAGGTTTTTGCATGCCGATTATGTATCAATTATTGTATAATTGCATCATTACTTTAATTAGATCAAACTACATAATTGGGATGTCTAATTACAGAATGAGGGGGAAAGAAAGGTAACTTACCCAACATTAACTGTGGTTCTTGAAGAGGGGCTGACCACACAGATTTTGCTCCAGGGGCAAGTTTCTGGTGCAGGAGACACTGGTTCCCTCTACAGTGGCAACACCTGAGGTGGCTCCAGGTGCACCATTCCCCATGCAGACCCTTCCAGGAGCACCAGCAGTAAGGTTGTTGTGGGGAGGCCATTTACCACTTGGTACCTCACCAGTGAGGTATGCCGGAGCACTGAGCTCCAGGTCAGCAGGGAGGGGAGGTGGGTTGTGGGGTCTGTGTGGAAAACTCTTTGTGAAAAACCACAGTTAGTGCCAAGGAAGTTGCTCCTCCCCTCCAAGTGCTGGTCCACAGAGGCCCCATTCTTGGTAACAAACAAGCTGCATTTTAAATTCAGATGTGGGGGGAGAAATCCTACCCAAAGAACAATGGGGGACAACTTTATCAGCACTGGCTTCTCATTTACCAAGTGGAATTGAGGACTTGGAGAAGTAAATGAGTAAACAAAGCATCAGGAAGCAGGTCAGAGTACCTCAGCACACAGAGAACTGGCTCTGTCTGGAGGATACTCTTTAGTAACCCATGGGAAATAGGTATACAGTACAAAATTTACCTGGACAAGTCTGCATAGGGATAAATTGGCTTCAAACCATTTCAGACTGGACACCTGAGCAATTTTGGGGTATCACCTGAATGTGCCAATCCTATACACATTAAATTATATCTCACCGTCTTACTTTGTTGTGAGTGAACTGAGATTTTGAGGAAGAAAACAAGTAGGAGACTAAACTGAAGGATCTGGAGGTCAATGTGAGATCTGCAGAAGTCTCTAAAACTATATGCAGGTTGTGACATTATCTAAACACAACATTTCCAGTGTTGAACTTACATTGTGTCTGGTCTTTACTGAAAGCTCTCAGAAGAATGAATGCTATAGGGTGGTGAAGTGATTATAGTTTTTTTCCCCAACACACAGGTTTTAAACATTCACCTCTGTACCTTCAGAAGACTGCCTGTGAGAGAGCCTGTGAGAAACTCCATCCTGAAGCTGGAATGGTCTGGTAAGGTGGGAAGACCCCTGTGGGGAGAAATGCCTCATGAGAAGTGAAGCTACAGCTACGTAATTTTTGGCAAAGGGACCTAAGATTTGGGACCTCTCAGAATCTTTCAAACTTAGCAAACAATTTCAGATGAGGCTGAACTTTGTCCTTCAAAGGATGAGCCAGGGGGTGGGCAAGCTAACAGGTCCTGGATCTCTCTACCATTCTCTAGGAAAGGCTCCTTTCAGGCTGTAGCAAGCCGTGTTGAAATGCCAAGATGAAGGGTCCCTCCCAGCTAGGAACACAAGGCCTCTTCAAATAATCTCACTTTGGGATGAGAAACTACAAGACGATTGTGAACGGGAGGTGTAAATGCCTAGTTATGGCCTAGACTCCTGGTCTGGACCCGCTCAGCAAAGTGTCCCACACAGAGACTGAAAGAACAGTTCCTGCCCCAAAGTGCTGGCAGTCCAAATATGTGAGATGAAACTCAAGATGAATACAAACAGAGGAAGCAATACAAGGAAACAATGACAATTTTGACTAGCAAAACAGTCTTAATCTCACTACAAATATGTAACAGTATTTTGGAAGCCCAGCTGCTACTAAGCATGTTTGCTATTTTTCTTTTTTTTTTTTCCTAGAAATATCAGAGCACATTCAACAAGTGGGCTGATCAAAGGCATCATCAACCTCTGTATCCTAACCAAGAAATGATAAGTAAGTTGGGGGCAAGATCAGCAAGAAATGCCAGGTTTGACAATATAGGAAAATGGATGCCAACAAAAGCATCCCATGGCTGAAGCTGCAGACTGGCTCAGTGTTCATTCTTTTTTTTTTTTTTCCCCTGGTAACTCAGGCTGAAATGAAAGTGGCAAGACCAAAAACATCGTGACATGAGCTGGTGAGACCCTGCTGTTGGGCTCCAGCAACAAAGCTGATAGATGTATTCTGATTGAGCTGATCAGAGAGCTGCTGGGAAGCAATCCAGTCCATACACTTCTTACATTCAGCTTTGTAGAGGGTTCTGCACTTGGCGCTAAGATGTTTTGAAGAGTGTTGGCCAAAAAAACTTGGATTATCAGGTGTTGGCTGGCACCAGGTGTCAAATTTGGCTCTGGTTCTGGGAGACTAAGATTCACAGAAAGGCAACAGACAGGGCTGGCGGATTCATCACGTTGGAGAAACAAAATTATCCTGATCCTGCCTACTTCAGTTTTCTAAGAATCCAGAGAATCAGTGGGCAAGCAGAGAATTTACTGGAGTAAAACATCCAGGTTTTTCTTAATGAAGTGCATAGAAGTCGGTAACATGGCTCTTGCTGGTCACAGAATTTTTTTTTGTCCACAAATCCCCGTAGAGCCCAGAAAAGCTGAGTTGATGGGGTAGGGCATTTTACAAACCATGCCAGTGGGTGGCAGCCAGAAATATGCATCATCTTGAAAGACATGTGCCTCCTTGACAATATGGAAAAACTCCCTTGTTCCCCAGGACCCAGGGAGAGTGTTTGGTCACTGTAATGGCACAGGGCTAAGGTTGCCTGTCAGCGGCTGAACAGTCCTGGAGTGGGACTGGGTGGTTTGTAGTTTCATGCCCGCAGATGAGTTTCAGAGGGAGGCTGTCACTTCACCTCCTGAGCTGGCCACCTGCAGATAAGCATGAGGAGAGGTACGGTGGTAGCTGGGAGAGGAGGCTGATGGGGAATCCTGCTGCACATCTGGCCTGCTGGCCAGCAAGGATAGCCTTTCTGAAGCAATGAGAGCCAATGGATCTATAGACCGTTTGGGAACCAGCACTGATTTTCTTATAAACCGGTGAAATAATGTACAAAGTAGGTATGGGACATGATATGGCATGTGAGTTGGAGGCTCATCTTCTGTTTTGTCCTGGGGTATCTTCCATTTGATGTCAAGTGAGAAGTAACAGCTTTTTCGGTGCTCACAGGTGTGCTCTTGTTGTCCTGTGGCACCATTTCAGTTAATTCCTTAATCTGAATGTGGATTAAGAATTTGTCTTTTGCACAGAGAAACAACAGGTGCTCAGCTGAGCCAACTCAGCTACCTATGGCAGAAATTTCCTATGAATGAAACTATCACCCAGTTAAGCTGATTCTGACTGATAACCCAGTTCATTGGCTGTGGGGGGATGCAATCGCCTTTGCAGGGGTGTCTATATAGACCAAAGGAGCTAACAAGAGATTGACCAGCAAAACTGCTCAAACAAGATACAACTTCATGGATAAACAGATACTAAAATATATGGATACTGGGCTGCACCAAAAGCAGGGTGGCCAGCAGGTCAAGGGAGGTGATTCTGCCCCTCTGCTTTGCTCTGGTGAGACCCCACCTGGAGCCTTGTGTCCAGCTCTGGGGTCCCCGGCACAGGAGAGGCTGTTGGAGCGGGTTCAGAAGAGGGCACAGAAATGATCAGGGGGCTGGAGCACCTCTCCTATGAGGAAAGGCTGGGGGGGGG
>NW_009259707.1:5087010-5089421 GCF_000687185.1 Egretta garzetta | reverse complement strand
GGCCCCACTCCTGGCAACTATCAAAGCCAGTCTGGACGGGGCTCTGAGCAACCTGATCCAGTTGAAGATGTCCCTGCTCACTGCAGGGGGGTTGGACTGGGTGACCTCTAAAGGTCCCTTCCAACCCAAAGAAATCTATGAATCTATGATTCTGAAAGAGAGGCTGATTTCCCAAAGTTTTTTCTTCTCTCAAATGGAAGGAAGGTTCCTCTGGACACTGGCAACACTTCCTGGACAGCAGTGAGTTGCATCCATTTTAACAGTGTCTCCTCAGAGAGAACAGAGAGGGCGGGGAAAGGAATTAGACCAAGCTGGTCAGGTTGGATGTTCATCGCTCGCTATTATCAGGGTCAGCCAGCAGTGCAACGCAGAGGAATTGTTAGTGGGAAAACTACGCTAATGTTTTCACTAATTCTGTTGGAGGAACAGAGCTAAAGCTGTTGTACGATTCAGGGCCTCAAATGTGAAAGGCAAATTGTGTGGTTAGAAGCAATGGAAGAGCAGTAGTGCGAGGCCACCCTATCCCTTCCCTTGCAGGTTACAGGCAAGAATGTAGGGTGCAAATGGAGCCCCACAGTCATTCAGGAGTAGCCCAGGTGTGTTCCAGGTGTCAAATCTGGTTGTTCAAGAGTGAGCAGGTAACAGATCAGTTTTAAAATGTTGTCAAAAGTATTTGCAGATGGTTTTTAGGAAAGTACATTGATTGATGGGGAAGTTAAGCATTTTGGCCTTTGCAATTTCTTGTCTTTCATTTACAACTTCATCTATTAAAATTTCACAGAACTAATTAGTCCCATTATAAATTAGTTATTTGCACATTTTTCGTTAAAAAAATAGGCTTTAGAGCATAAGAAAGTCTTATATCTATTTTTAACTCTCCTACAGCTTAAAAAATAAGAGAATGAACTTCTTTCATGTTTCTTTCACTCTTCCCCTCCTCTGGAGGCACATGCCTTTAGAAATAACTGCCCTGATACCACATGCCAAATTATATCTTCCAAGGCAGAATTTAGACGAAATCCCAGTGATTTACTGGTTGTTGTCGTGTGGGTGTGTACCAAGGAACAGCATTTGTAAAGGCTTTTAGCATGCCAGCTTTTATCCCGAACAGCTTAATTAAAACCTGATATTATAATGGCACCATTTGCCCCAAAATGAACAGTAGCTACACCGACCGCCACTGCATTAAGTCTGGTTAATGAAAGTAATTACAATATGCTGGTAACAAAGGTATGAGGGATGAGGCTAATAAAGAGCCATTTGCTGCACGCCGAGGTCTGTGGAAGCCCCCAGTCCCCCCCTTGTCTGGTGCTGGCAGCCCCTCCACGTGCCCTGGCTCCACGTGAGCCTGCGGAGGCATCTGGGGGGGACACACGTGCCAGAGCCACCCCTACCTCTGGGGAGCACATATGGCCCCAGCAGACAGCTCTCCAACTCAAGGAAGCTCGGGAGGAGTGGTAATGAAGGGAATAAATGCTGGTGTTCGGAAAAAAAGAATGTTATTTTGTTGTGTAGAAGATACTTGTGAGCGCTGCTGCCTGTTATTACCAACTGCGTTTTTTCTGAAATAGATTTGCCTTCTCCAGGCGAGAATGAAGTGAGGCGATGAAGTCAGCTCGGTCCCATAAAGCCCCAAATCTTGCACAGCCTGACCCAAGCTGAGGCAAATCTGCCCCCAGATTTGGAAATGCTAATATAGCAGGCGTTTGCAACAGAACCATGCTGAAGCAGGAACCATGGATTATTTTGAAGAGAGAAAGAAATGAGTTTTAAAGGCAATTTTTAGATCCTTCCCAGAACACCCCGGGTAGCCCCTGCTTTTTGTTGTCGCTGGGTTTTTAAGGCTAGCTGTCATAGGCTGTATCTTAAATACACCACAACTCAAATTACTTCTCTGATTTTGAATCCCAAGTGAACGGAAACGCACGGCTCCCTGCATGAAAACAAATTGCCATGAAGGGGGAAACTAAAGATTAGCACTAATGCACATGCTTTAGGTTTCAACCCCAAATTCAGCTCATAAAAAACCTGTTGTATTTCTCCAAAACCTAACGGATGAAACCTCAATCAATAGATATCCGAAGAAGCAGGATAAGATCAATAACAGAGCTAATTTTGCAGAATTAAGGAGCAACATGAAGATTTTTAACGAGGAAGCAGACACCTTTGCAATAACTGCACTATGATATGTTGCCTAGCAACAAGATATAAAAATGATGTATAACGCCAGTAACTTCTTTCACATATGAAAACAGCACCCTACCAAGACAGCTTCATAATGTACTCTTACAAACTAAAAATCCATAGAGACCATTAAAGCCTCCATCTTCTGTAATATACTCTGTTAAACAATCATGTGTTTTTGTTAATGCAGTAAAACACTGAATTTATTTAATGATTACCCAATGATA
>NW_009259707.1:5081345-5086991 GCF_000687185.1 Egretta garzetta | reverse complement strand
TTCTATTTTAAGCCTGCAGAATCCATCCCAAGATATCGCACTTCGACAGGGAACAAACGCAATGAGCCAGACCCGTGCAACGCCCGGGATGGCCTGGGAGGGAGACGCACCGTGGATGCTTATGGGGCGTGAATTAAAATCACCCACTGTCTGACTAAAAAAAAAAAAAAAAAGCATTATTGGAGTGCATGGGAATGCATTTACTGCTTTTAACTTTTTTTCTGTGGCTTGTAGCTTAACACAACATTGCTCCCGCAGTACCTCCCGCTTCCAAGCTCCCGAATGGGAAAGGTGAAGAGGGTGGCAGGGGTGCTGAAGAGAGGGTTGTTATTTAATAACGTCTGCTATAAGTAGTGCTGTAAAGAGCATTCGGCAGGACAGGGAGAAGGAGAGGACTGTCGGAGGGCGAGCTGCCGGGTGCTGGTCGGGCCATCTGCAGCCCGGGTGGCGGGGGGAGCAGCTGGCACCGGCAGCCCCAGCCCCGAGCGGGAGCAGAGGTAGCGCTCGCCAGCCCAATTACAAAAGATGGTCCGCAGCCAAAACGCAAGCCCTGCAGCCAGAGGGCTGTGCCAAGACGCCAGGTCCTCATCTCTAGGAGGGCTTGTGGGGGGACAGAGGGAGCGGGGGAGAGCACCAGGCACCCCAGGGAGGCTCCGGCACTTTCCCTCTGAGGCATCGCACCCAGCAAAGTGGTGGGAAGAACGGCCTCAGCAGATAAATGCAGCAAGTAAGACCAGGCCAGAATAACTCAAAATTTAGGGTTGGTAAGATGTGTTACTCATTGGGAAGTCACCTCAGGCATGGCTGGGAGTCACCAGGGTCTGGCTTATGGGGCAGTTTGGTCCGGGTCAGCATTACACAGAAAGGAAAAAAGAGACTTTGCTTTATCTGCTGGGAACAGGCACTTGGCTCAGGCCATCTCCTTGCCCTGGTCCTGAGTACTCACGGTGGGGGGTTAGCTGTGAAACAGCCCTGCCACCCAGCAGCAGCACAGCTCCTGTGGGAGAAGCCCCCCTCCCACCCACTGGGCCACCCCTCCCTGAGGTCCCTGGAGGTCCCTTCCTTGCCCCTTGGAAAGTGACCCTGCCTCTCCTTTTTGAGAGTTATGTGGTGAATATTTCCAAACTGTGATACCTGCAGATTATCTGAGGTACATGTTATATATGTCTGGAAATGAAACAGATGAAGACGGCACTTAATCCTTCGCTGATCTCATGCCTTGAATTTTAATCTTCGCTCTGCCACTGACTTGCTTTTTTTACCTTGAGCAAACCACAACAGCTCTCTGTACCCCAGCCCACCCATCTGTTCGAATGTATCTGGCGATGTGACCCTCTCTGGCTGACCCACATTTTATGGGATGGTTGAGAGTCTGCATGTGATTAGATAGGAGGACGCTTTCGGATTACAACAATAACCATGTCGCTGCACAAAATAAGCATAAATCATTCTTGCATTGAACCGTTGATAGTATAAAATATTCAGAAAGGATCATATATTCCACAAACACAGCAACGCCAACCAGAACCAAAATCTGGATCACTGGGATTTTGGTGCTGGGAGTGTGGTGAATTACAGGATCCCAGGTTTTGTTAGGAGCAGCCTACAGAGACTAAGCAATCGAACCTGGGTCCTGGGTAAGTAGAGAGAGGGTAATGTAGACAGAGGGGAGCAGAAATGGGCACTATTCCGTCCAACTGCCATGATAATTTCTGCTGCAAGCCTTTGAAGGTGAAGTGCTGAGAGAAATTAAGAAGTCCCATTCTTCATGTAGTAGTGGGGACCTGCAAAAGGCCAATGTCAGGAGACAAATATGATCAAAGAGAAGCTTGTGCGGTTTTCTTTAATCTAAGAGAAGGCCAACTTTTGAACTCCAACAGAGAATTTCACTGTAAAAGGTATTATTCCGGGCAGTTATGTGGATTAAAGGTAACTGGAAAGACGGAGACATTGGCGAGATATAGAAAAATATATAAATATGTAAATGCATAAAGGGAAGTCAAGTGTGACTCCCTTTCCTAATTGCCTAACATGATTCCCACTAGATGCATAAATTACAGCTCCTATTAACAGCACTATGAATAATAATCAGTTTACTTTCTGGCTTGTATCTAAATATACTTTCTATATGATTTCATCTTTTATTCAGCTGTTTAAAAGCAGAACATCTAATTACAGTTCCTATTAGTCTACATTAATTTTTTTTTTTGCCACAGAGCATGTGTGATGACTGATTTTCTAAAAACAGACAGAATTTTTTAGCATATGGAAAAATCATGTTATTATTAATACATTCCCACATGACTCTACATTTCAATTCCCTTAATTATTTAGTCATTGCTGATTATGTCTTTTCACAATTCATTATCCCATTTCCTGCAACGTGGGCATTTTGTTCATTAAGTGTCAAAATGAAGGGCCTGACCTCCAGGAAGATAATCAGGAAATAAGTGGCAGATATAAAAGGTCTGGGTTTCCCTTAAGTGCTCACTTATTTCAGTAGCTATGCCATGTTTTTAGTAAGTGGTGACAGAAACGAACTGTTGTTGGTAATTGCAGAAAGGCGCGGGGCTGCCAGTCTGCACCAGCTCTGTTTTTCCGACCGCGCGCCGCTCGCGTCAGCTGATGGTTTCTGCTCTGTGGTGGCAAGAATGGGGCGGCGTGACGGCAAAGCGGTGTTGCCTATTGTGTGACGACATGTGACGACGTCGCCTTGCAAATATTTAGCGGCGGAGAGCGGGGAGGGCAGAGAGGTTGGTTGGTGCTTCGCTGCTCGGGTCAACCTCAGGAGCAGGGACTTTGCAGGCTCTCGTCAGCCTTGGGTGGCTCCTGCTCCCCAGGAGACCTTCAGATCACACTAAGTTTTGGGAGGGAACACTGCCCGCTCCCTCCTGTTGAAGCCGGACCTCTGGCAAGGCAGAAAAGCCCAAGCCAGCAGCCCAGGAGGCAGGACAAGGGGTCACGTTTCCAGCCTAAGGGTTAGGACCATGGGGCTGGAGAGGGACACCTCAGGGTTTCAGTCCAGGCATTGTGATTCAGGCTTTCACTGGCTTAAAAACAGGTCCCCACTGCACCCAGACGCAGAAACACGTGCCTCTGGACTTCTGCACAGGCCTAGCCTCTGCCACCGATGGGCATATTGGTGTCTTAAAAGCTGAATGCTGATGGACAGCCACCTCCCCGTGTAAGCATCACTCCCTGGCTTCCTGTGTCTGCTGCCAAGCTGACCCATTCAAAGCTGACCCCCCCAAAAAGCTGAAGGATCTCAGCAGACAGGTGTGTCCCTTCTGGATTTCAAAAGCCAACAATATAACCCGTGAGGAGCAGGGATGTTCCATCAGCGCCTCTCTTCTGTTCCCTCTGCCATAGCTTTTTGTCAAATTCTGTCACAGCAAAAATATTATCACAACATAACCAAGTAACAATTATTCAGCACACACTTGCACACGGTAACAATTAAAATAAGAATGCGAAGATGATTTAATTAGCCTGAATAGCTGCTAATAATGCACGGTAATTTTGCAAAGTTGTGACTGAATGTTTGCAGTATTTCTCATATATAATGCATACATACGTGTATCCCCATATGTGTGCTTGCACATATATAAAATGCCTATGTCATGTTTTATTTATGGGGTTTCTATCAGCAAAACTTAATTCAAAAAGCTTTAATAGACATTACATTAATAGACAGTAGTTTCCTAAATAGCCTCATAGCTAGACAAATACTTTGCCTAATGCCATTTCATTTTCTGCCAGCTGCATGTGATTTGCTTTTGATCTGGCACGCGCGTCGTTATACATTATTAAAGAGCCAATCAGCGTGCCCCCGGAGTTAGCATCCTGCCCCCTGCTTATTTTTTAACAAATTTCCTCTTTTCTTTCGTACCACCGTGATTAATCATTTCAGCTAACGGCGCATTGTTTATGATCTGAGTCAGTGACTTCAGACCATCTTAATCTCCTGTTAGGCAGGTTTTAATGTGCTGGGAATTTACTTACAAGCTTTTATTTATAGCACAGTATGCTCTCAATTTCATACAACAACAAAAACAAAACCTGCAAAAGAGCACTGGGTTTCTGCTTTTAATGTTTCTGATGAACTTTTATGGGAAAGAAAAACACAACCAAACCATGAAACACAAACTAGAAAGGCAGCATGATAAATGCTTTTTTTTCCCCCCAAACGGTCTCAGTTTTTATCCAGTTGTCTAGAGAGAACCTGTTGCCTTCCAATGTCTCTCTGCAGTCAGATTGTTTCTGGTCTGGGTTATTTTGTACCCTCTGGTTGTCTGCAACAGTGCCTTTAGATGACTCTCTTATTAAAGCAGTCCTCTGGGGCTTCTAAAGTCCTTATTTGCAGCATCCTTATTTGCAGCATGGTTGGCAGAGAAGCAGCTTTGATTCTTCTGTTAATATTACAAATATTTCCAGCTAACTTTAAGATCTGTTCTGAAATGGCTGACCTCTGTTCTATGTTCTAATAGCAGTTCAAAAGACTCTTTTATTAAGCCAAGTGCCTGACCATTATTGTTTTTTATTGTGCTGTAGTATTGTCTAATATTAAGGGAAATGATTTGAGGGAAGAGATAAAGCACCAAATGGATTTAGTTATCAAAAACTTTATGGTATCTTAGCTTGCTGCAGGAGTAGTCCGAATAGGTTTTTTGGGAGGATTTTTATTCTTTTCTAAGCAAAAATTACATACCCATTACAATGCCCTCCATCACATGGGCAGTGCCAAGGACTACAGGCTGGAGATCTAAGTCTGCTTGAACAAATACTGTGCAAGGTATCCACAGAGCCCAGCCAGGATGACACAGAAATGAGGTGACAGGGTCAGGATCTGCCATGCCCCTTTCCCAGAGCACCCCCCTTTAGGGCCATCCTATGGAATTCTACATTTCTAATGCCTCTGGATTTTCTCTTTTGTTTCCCTTTTGCATCATAATGAACCAAACCCCAGACTTGTCTACATGGGAGAAAAAATAGACAACATTTAAATGTTGGCATAGGGGAGAGCATAGCAGCAGAGGCCGCACACACAGTTTAGGAGATTTGTGGTCAATGATACAGGGAGACAACTCTGCGTTGCTCTGGGGAAGGAGGAGACTGAGCTCCTGCTGGTCCTGTGGGATGCAGAAGAGGTAGGGAGGAGCCAGGATCCACCTGCTTGCTCCCACTGGTCACTTCTCCAATACTGTGTTTGCTTTTTCTTTCTTGCATGTATTTCTTGCACGTAGTGGTGTCCCTCAGGGGTCTGTACTGGGACCGGTGCTGTTTAATGTTTTCATCAATGACTTAGACAGCGAGATCAAGTGCACCCTCAGCAAGTTTGCGGATGACACCAAACTGAGTGATGCGGTTGACACACCAGAAGGATGGGATGTCATCCAGAGAGACCTGGACAGGCTGGAGAGGTGGGCCTGTGTGAACCTCATGAGGTTTAACAAGGCCAAGTGCAAGGTCCTGCACCTGGGTTGGGGTAACCCCCGGTATCAATACAGGCTGGGGGAAGAAAGGATCGAGAGCAGCTCTGCCAAGAGGGACTTGGGGGTGCTGGTGGATGAAAAGCTGGACATGAGCCGGCAATGTGCGCTGTCAGCCCAGAAGGCCAACCGTACTCTGGGCTGCATCGGGAGAAGC
>NW_009259707.1:5062518-5080969 GCF_000687185.1 Egretta garzetta | reverse complement strand
ATTCTATGATTCTATGATTCTATGATTCTATGATTCTATGATTCTATGATTCTATGATTCTATGATTCTATGATTCTATGATTCTATGATTCTATGATTCTATGATTCTATGATTCTATGATTCTATGATTCTATGATTTCTAACCTCACAATTTTTCATCCTCACTCATCTCTGTCCACATTTGTTCCTTTTCTTAAAGCCACATTGAGCATCCCATTATGGCTCCTGAGCTTGTCTCTCTCATTGCTGCAGTTTGGGTATCAATGGCTCGCTTTGCCAGACACTTTTTCATGTTCTTGAGCTGTTCCCAAAGGCAGATGATCAGTACAGACTCTACGCTTGTGCCCTCCAACTATCTTTTTCTACGCATTGCCAACCAAATGGCTGGTGGGCCAATCATAACCTCACAGTATTACTTGTTTCTGGCTTTTTTCTCATTGAAAAGTTTCCTATTTACCATTTCCCAACCACAAACTTTTATCCCTCTTAGCTTCAGTCATGAAAAAATTCATTGTCCATTTCATTAAATCGACAGGGAGCCCTCTGTAGTCAGTGCGGAGAGAGGCGTCTTCAGAGGACAATTTGTCCCATCCTCTCTCCCATGGCTACCTAGGGAGAGATTAAATTCATAACTTCAATTAGATACCTATCTTCAAATAACTGCAACATGGTGAGATAAATTCCATCTCAACTTATCACCTAACATTTGCACAGTAGAAAACATCTTATTTTAAATGCTCTCATTTACTTTAGACTTTGGTAAACCTGTATAATTTAACAAGTTGTGTTTAGAACAAGGAACGTGTTAGCGAATTCACTTTTACAAATTTAATAGCAAACTATCAACTTGTGTAGAACCAGCAAGATGAGTAATAAATGTTACAAGAACAGCTTTAGGCATTGCATATTAATAGCTGTGGTAGGATTGACTTGCAGTGCCTTGGTTCTATGATCAGCAACAAGATAATTAGTAAAATTATCCTGCAAATTCATTATCTTGATTCCTTCCACTTGTGCATTTTATTCATTACATATCAAAATGAGGAGCTTTGCCTCCAGACAGATAATCAGAGTGTAAGTGTCAGACACAAAAGGTCTGAACTTTCTTTAAATATGCTTTGGTAGATGTGACCTTAAATAGTCTCTGTGATACCAAGGAATTTACAGTCATTATTCCAAACAGAAGGAACCCTGTAATTTTGCAGAGAAATGCAGTTGTGCATTTTATGGGCTTTCTCACACCTTAAATCTATTTTGAGATAAATGACTTAAACATTGGATAATTCTGGAACATAATGATTTCTTTCTGGCTTAGTCTAAATTCACCTGTAGTGCTGTGCACCACTCTCCACGCTCCTTGCCCTCCCGCTACCCAGATCCAAGAATTAGCTGAGCTCTACTGGGACTCCCTTCAACCCATGCATCCAGGAGAGGTTTGGGCTCAAACCAGGGTGCAGGAAAGTTGCATGGACTGATGTATGCAGGTCTGTTGCCCTGCTGTACAGTCAGGACATAGCCAGACATGTGAGATCAGAAGTACCTCTTGGCTACCACCAGTTTAGATGGAGTCAGATGGACCAACAGCGTTCTCCTAAGCAAAGTATTTCCTTTTACAGATCCTTCTGTTTCACATTTTAGATCTGCCAGGAAGCTCATGCATCTCTCCTGCTTGGAACTAATGCAAAGAGTTTAGCTGTCAACGCTGCGTCTGTTTTGCAAGGGGTGCTCAAACTGGCTGCCTCCAACATCGAACTCGGGGCTAAGTGCCTGCTCCTTCTAGGAATCAGTGAACGAGAGCAGGCAGCAGCATGAAGGTGATTCACAGCGGGAGCCTGACTTCTTGCACACCAGAAAAATAGTGCAGTGCTTGGCTGGACTGACCCTGCAGCCATCTGGATTCAGAAACAGCAACAGAGCAGCGGAGAGACAGGCGGACGTGAGCTGGAGAGGAATGGCTAGGATGGATGGGTGTATGATCAGCTACAGTTTCCCTTTTACCTATGCTGGCTTCAGCATTTAATTCCCCTTATCTTCGCCTCACAGAATGCTCCATTTTCATATACTTTAACACACTTTAAGTTGTAGGATTCTTAACGTGCTTTTATTTTGGGATATGAGCTTTGTAAAAATGTATCTGCCAAGGCAACAATGCTTTAAAATCCTTGCTTTGTATTTTAAAGACGCCTAAGTTTTCACTTGTAAGACTTCATTCTATCACTGCTGAGGGAAAACCCATGCATAGGGTGAGACATGGCCTTAAAAATTTAGTAAGAGCCGTATCCTTTGTGGAAAAGTTGAGGGCACAGTGCAGTGGGTCCACCATAATTACGTACCTCTTGCTGCCCCTAAATCCTGCATGGTTCCTAGGATAAACTCTGCAATGACTACCAGTCTGGTGGCCAAAACACAGGCACTTGAAGAGACAGACCGGAATGCATCATGGATCAGCCCATTTCTGCATGCGTTTCGCTTGCTAGTACTCGCATACACTATTTAGCTGGCATGGCTTTTTCAGTGCCATATGAATTTTGAATTAGCTTCTGCCAAGTGAAGCATGTGAGAAGGGACATTCACAAGCTGGATTCACAGCCTTGCACATCCGCAAAGCTGCTGCAGCCAGAAACGCTGCCAGGGGCCACGTGAGAGTACCCAAAGCACAGGCACCCCTGGGCAGGGTGGCTCCTCCCCTGGCATCATGGGTTCAAGAGAGGGGACACTGAAAGCGAAGAATCCAGGTCTGCATCTGTCTCGGCTCAGAACTCCCTCCACCTGCCCATGCAACCTGTGCGGTTTCTGCTGGCAAAGAGGGACAGAGAGAGGGGGTAAAAAAACAGCTTCCCGTTGGTTTGTTTTAAATCAGAACACACTGGAATTACAAAAGAAAGAAAGTAGAAAGAAAAAAAATCCATGAAAACTTAGATGACAAGATATGGAAAGGTACATACACCACAGAAACAATAACTGATAGGGAACATCCTTTACAGAAGGGAATGTTTGATGATTTGGTGAATCTGCCTATGTATAATTTATTAATTCCTTATGGCTGTTTTTTACTGTGTAGTGCTTTATACTCTGTGTGCTAAGAAGACAAGGAAAAGAAGATAATGTCTGTCCACGAAAAGATCGATTGCTAAAGACTATACGCACCTGAATAGATCTTACCCAAGGAAAACAAAAGGTTAAGGGCCATTTTTTTTCCCCCTGCCTCTCCACAGGGGTCTAGATTTGGATAGCGGAAAATTCCAGACAAGAGAAAAAAGATATCAGATACTAATCCTGGGTCTTAAAAAAAATCACAGAGCCTAGTGACTCCTGTGAGACTCCAAGGGCCCAGAGACAAAGGCAGCTTGTTTAGGAGAAGAGAGCCCGGGGGCAGCTCTCTGAGTGGGGAGACACCAGGGAGGATGAAAGATGCTGCTGCCCTGGAGGGGAAGGAGAGGGAAAGCCAGGCTGAGCCTGGAAGACAGGGTGGAAATGTCATCTTCGGATGCAAGGGAGCTGAGGAGTGACAGCAAAAAACGGTGGGGAAATTTAGATGAGGCAAAGCATGCAGATCTTTTATTGCTTTGCCTAGAGATGTGTGCTGCTTCTCCAGCTAATGGGGAAAAGCCCCAACCATCTATTTTTTTGGAACAACTGCAGAACCTTGCAGGTCACATAGCCTGGAAAACATGATGCACGTGGCCAATGTGGGTAGCCTGCTCAGGCTGAGGGAAGCTTGCATGCCCGTCATCCCTATGTGGTGGGCTCAAGCACATCGAGCTCATGCCCCTGTTACCAGGAAAAAAAATTTCTTCAGGCATCGTCTTTCTTACGCTGTGAGGCTGCTGCAGCTTCCAGCTTCCCCAGCTGATGAACGAGAGAGGGAACCAGCTGCCACGGTAGCAACTATATTTAGCAGTCTATTCTGCTATTGATGCATATATACCTGGTTCCCATTGACGATAATGAGAATTATTCTGACAAACCACAAGGAGAATAGGCCTTTTAGGATTCAGCTCGTACTAATGAAATGTCTAAGGAAAATTACCCTCTTTTTGTCCATGCTAAATTATTCCAGCTTTTCATTAATACTCATTAAGTTTCTAAGGGTTGGCATTTTTAGCAAAAAAATAGTTTTCACCAACAGAAAAAAGCCACCCAGATAAATGAAGAAAATGTTTACTCAATTTAATAGGCATAATTTTCTCTTTTGGTGCTCCATTCAACATCAGGATCTGAAGTCAACAAAGGTTGGATCAGGGTCTACAATTTTTTTAATTGGGCTCTTCTCATTTACACAGGAATTTATTGAAAACTCAGGGCTATAATGAACCATTACATATGCGTACATGCAATGCTAGGAAAATTAATAATGTCTTGAATTTGCTTGGTATTTGTTCAGCATTCATGAGTAAATAACAAATAACTTGATAATATTAATGAAAAAAAGCCCATGGAAAACCCACACAGCTGGAAAGAAACTTTTTTACTGCATGAAGCCCACTTTCTCTCCCACCAAGCTATTGTCATTACTCTGAATAACTTTTTTTTCTCCCAAGGGTGAAGCGACAGGCTTGTAATTTCTGTATAAAATTGCATGGTTTTTAACTGAAGTTTGTATGTAAGCCCTTTTATGTCTGGGTGACTTTAAGTGTGTTCAATATTAGTGTAAAGAATATGTATTTTTAATTAAATTAATTCTGTTGGCAAAAATGAAGTTTTCAGAAACTGTCAGAAGTGTGATATCTGATCATCGTCTTCATTATACGTTGTCCAGTGGTATTGTTTGGAGGCCTGAGTCAGAATCCCATCACTTAAGGGGATGCCAACAATTTGTACATGAAATAATTGGGTCTTTTCCAAGTACCTCACTTTTGAAGCACACCTGATAGCATTTTACTTCCTAAGCTACTAAATCCAAAATAACTCTAAGAATGACACAATGCACCATACACAGCAAATGGCATTTAGCACTAATCATAAAGGACAGATTCTATGATACTTTGGTTGGTGAAAACTTGATTAGTATTCAGTCAGTCTCTCTTAAAATATTCTGTTAACAGCACTTTGTGTCCTGCAGACAAATGGCCGTGTATGTTCTTCTCTTCCCTTCAAAAACAGTTTTCACCTTTCACATTTTCCAAGAAAAAACCCAACCCAATATGTCCCAAGGGCAACAAACTACAATGGCCAAAAGATGCCAAAATATGTAGAATAGAAAATGTTAGAGATTTTCAATGACAATTTTCGCAATGTGGCTAGTACTGCGTTCTCCCAGGTCTCTGAGTTTGTGCACAAGGCAGGAGGACGCCCAGCACATTGTACAGAAAAAACAGAGCACACCTCTCCTAACACACCAACAGGACCGCGTACCTGAGCGCTGCCCCACACCCGTGCACATCACTAAATCACTGACACCAGCACTGTTTTGACCGGGGCCAACTCTTGCAGAGAAAATCCCTGCAAGGCCAGGGGCCTCTCCCAACAGGCAGGGTGGGTGAAACCACTCTGCTTTGTGGCTGTAAGAGAGTTTAGCTCTTTGGACACAAGCCATGCTACGCTGATTGGCCTCAGGGCAAGAGAACAGTTATTAGTCCATTCTACTTATTAGTATAGACATTGCAATGGAATATTGTTGAAAGTGATTTAATTTCCTTTTAGCAGGCTCCTCTTTTCTCCCACAATTTCCTTAAAATCTTCCTGCAAAGTGAAGCTAACTGCTAACTCATGTGTTGCTCCTAAATATGATTAAATAAGATTAACAAAAGAATATTTGTCTCCTCTCCCAGATGAGGAAAGCTGCCTCTCTCAGACATAAACAGAGAGCTCACGCTTCCTGGCTCAGACCAAAATGTGACAGTGGTGGGAGAGTTCCCACTGATCATCTCCAGTTGTGGAAAATCAGGCACCACAGAGGAATTTCCTAGATGTAAGAGCATGTCTGCTGAAAATATTAGTGTAGGAGACAGGAAAAGGTGCATGGCTGAAGTACGTGTGTATCATTCAGCCACTGAAACCCACAACTCGATCTAATGCAGATTTTCAGAGGCACATCTTCAGGTGGGGATGGCAGCAGGTCTGTCGCCCTGCAGGCTCACAGGGCAAACCTTGGCTGCATCCTCAGGTGTGGGGGACCGTGGAGCAATGATTGCCTGGCTCGGCAGGCACAGCTGCAGTCTACAGCCCCGAACACAGGCACACTATGGGAAGCCCTCCATCTCTTCCAGAAACATAGCGAAGAAAATGGGAACATTAACCTGGGTGGAAAATGCCTCATATAACAGCATCTAGTTGCTTTGTCTGATGAGTCTGCTTCCTTAGCACCCATTCAATCAAAGAAGAAACCAGTGTCACCATAGGGCTTACTGGAGGATGCCATCATCTCAAGTCACACCTCCTTTGTGGTCTTGCTTCATTTTGAGTGAATCTTCCCCAAGGGGGTAGAAAGTAGGCTGTTCTCTAAAGGCAGCAGCTGAAGGCATCAAACACCAGGCTCGCAGCGGTGCGGATACCTGCTATTATCTAAATTTTATTCTTCTTTCATGAGGACTGATAGCACAGATCCTTTCTGGTATTAATATGCATAATTCTGTTGGCCTCAGAGGAGCTGTGGCAGGGATATACAAAACGAGGATCTATCTGGCCCTTTGCCATTAATAACAAGGGATCGTTTCTCTGTATTGGAACAAGATGGTGATTGTGCCTCTTTTCCAGCTTTGTGAAACACTCTAGACAGAGAGAAAAATTAGGAAGTATTTTCCTGTATTATTTCTGTATAGCAGAGAGAGGCTGGATAATTCATTCTGGATTCTCTCTTGCTTTGCCAAATAACAGGGTGTATACGCTCACTACAAAACAGCAATTTCAAAAATTAATTCCACCACATTAGCACGATAGTGTTTCACCAGCTCTTTTATACTGGCCTGCCTTTTCCTAACGCAAAGCCTTCGCACATCAGTTACTTGTGTTCTAAAAAGAAAATGGGTCTGTTTCCTCTGTACCACGCTGTTCGATTCAAACCAGATCAGATTTTGCTGTGTTTAAAAATGTCAGTGCCACAGGACAGGGGTGGCTAATGGCACAGAAAGTGCCTCCATGTCCTGCACTGGGACCTGGAAGACTGAAAGGCAGATTACCTTTGAGTGGCATTTGTTGTAAGTCTTATTCCCACCATAAGAGTTTCTAGCTTGTTCTCCTATTTCCATTAAGCTTTTTATAGTTTTTGCCTTTTTAAGGTGGTATTTTTTCATTGACACTGAGATTTATTAAGTTCAAGGTTTACATATACAGCGTACTTCAAACCTCAGACTCCTTTGAGACGCTATTTTCAACAACAGTGAGAGCAGCAAAAATCCAAGCATGACAATTAAGGGGGGCTGTTGATGTACAACTAATTAATAGTTGGTTGACATTATCACTGTTAGTACAGTATTTTAGTGCCATTTTACATCGCACTCTGTACCTCAGACTCTGTAAGTTAAGGGTCAGGGAAGCGATGTTTACATGTCTGGGTTTGACCCGTTGGCTGTGAAGGTTTATTGACAGTTGAAAACCACAATGTGGGCAATAGAAAGGATGTGCCATGCGCGGTGCCCAAACCAGGAGCAGTTTCTGTTCAGATGAGCTGACAACAAGTAACAGACCACCTGGAGAGAGATTCTGATGATCTGAGGAAGGCCAAAAAAGGGGCAAAAGCTGTGAGAAGTGGGGAATGTCCCGCTAGCCTTCTGGATGGAGAACGAGGTAATAAAGAGACCCTGGCTCGGCGGACACGCAGAGGAAGTCCAAGGCACCACATACAGACAGTGTATCCTGAAAGATGCCAAGGTGTGAGGAGTCAAGGGGTACACAGGTGTGCCTCCTCCATAGTCATTGCAGCTTATGTGGAGAAAGCCAAAATATCTTTAGCTATCTCTGGTACTGCTCCTAATTTTGCTCTAGCAGTGCAAGGCACTGTACAGACTGCTAATTCTCCCGGAGAAGCTGGGGAAGCTGTGGGCAGAGAGCTTGCTGAAGCTCCACGGCACTGCCATCCGCACCGCCAGCCTTACCCAGGCTGGCTGGAGAAAAGCTGACTTAGGTAAATTGCTGCAGACAGCAACTGCTGTAGATAAGATATTGTACAAACAAGCTGGATATCATGGTGCGGTAAGAAGGGCAGTGTTAATAGGTGAGTATTGGAGCCTGGATTAGATGGCTTGAACTATGTCTTAGTGTTTCTGGGATTTAGTGCCTTGGGTGAAACGACACGTTTTGCAAACACTCTGGGGTATGCTTTTTCATTTATTCGAGTAAGAAAGACAAAAAGAATACTACTGAAGAAATGCGATGAACAGTGTACATCAGCCAAAACAATGCTTTAATTGCTCTGAAATTTAGGATACTAAAAGCAAAGCTGTGCTGTGAAAGTTCTCCTGGAAGATTGCAATGAAAACAAATGATATTTTATGCATCTGATACATTTTTAATATGATTCTGACACTTTGGAGTACTTCTGTATTCAATGAGGCTGAGCAAGAAAGGTATTGTCAGCAAACTGGGGCTGCTGCTAAGTCCCCATACCTTCTCTCTCTCTCCTCGCTCCTCTTTCACCTGAAGTTGCTGCGTTCCTCCTGAAACTTTTCCAGGAGTTTCCCACCGGGTTCAGTCACAAGAGCCAACCCCAATTTCCCCACGAAGGTGCCGTGCTGAGGGCGGCCTTCTCGCCTCCCTCCCGAAGTTGCCTAGCAATTTCTTTCCAGCAGCGAGACTGCAATAAAAAGCTCTGCTAGTGCAGAGGTAGCTATTGCACCAGTGCCATGCAGCAAAGTGGGTCTCGTTCCACCTGTAGGCTTTTCCCTCTGCTTTGGAAAGCAAGAGAAGTGTTTAGAAATATACTGCTGATTACCATATTCGTGTTCTGTAATTCTTCACATGTCCAACTCCACTAGGAGCTTAACTGCAGCCAGTGGGATCTTACAGTCATTAACATTTACAAGGCAGCAGTTCACAGTTGTTGAACTAACAACCTACCTCTAAGAAACTGATTTTTCTCCCCTCTAAGTATTGACACGTGCTCCACTGACTGTGATGCTTATTCGCAGTGACAGTATGTTTGGTAGGATTTCATGTTTTCACAGGATTTGTCTTGTGCAGACAGTTTCTAATTTACCTCTGCTCTTGTTTTAATTCAATCATCTGATGGAGTGCAGCTGATCTCACAGCACATATGGCTGTTCACGTTTGAAAAAAAAACCCTGAATATTTGATGGGTTGATCCTTAACGCTTTCTGCTAAAGAATTAGCAAGGCTGCTAATGAGCCAAGGGATCACAAGTGGGGAAGGGGAAAAATACAGAATTAGATTCTGTTTTCATTCAGTTTTTTACATTGCTCAAATAAGCAGCACTGTGCTTTACACACTCTGATTAGCTTCACAGGGTAGAGTGATTCAAGTAAATCACTCATCAAAGACATCACACTTAAAATGTCATGTTTTCATAAGTGGATGTCCTGCAGCCATGGGGAGTCACAACCTATTTGCAAGGGCACCTGTGGGTGCTCACTCCCTTGAAGGAGGCTTGTGGCACCAAGCAGAGCTGTCCTTCACTGGGAGGGATGTTCACAGCTGCAGTCTCAGTCCTTCCACTGCCTCCCCAACTGATTTTTCTGTCTTCCCTGAAATAAACTTATCTGCCCTTCATTCCACACCCTATCCTGCCTCCCCAGTGCTCCATGCCAACCCAAAGGTGTCTTCTTCTCTGTTAACTGTTCATACCTGGTTTTCATAGAATTACAGAATGGTTTGGGTTGGAAGGGACCTTTAGAGGTCACCCAGTCCAACCCCCCTGCAGGGAGCAGGAACTTTTTCAAAGGGATCAGGTTGCTCAGAGCCCCATCCAGCCTGGCCTTGAATGTTGCCAGGGATGGGGCCTCCACCACCTCTCTGGGAAACCCCTGCCAGTGTTTCACCACCTCATTGCAAAGAATTTTTGCCTTATATCTAGCCTGAATCTACCCTCCTTTAGTTTAAAGCCCTTGTCCTGTCACTACAGTCTCTACTAAAAAGTTTGTTCCCATCTTTCCTATAGGCCCCCTTTAAGTACTGAAAGGCCACAATCAGGCCTCCCCGCAGCCTTCTCTTCTCCAGGCTGAACAACCTCAACTCTCTCAGCCTGTCCTCGTAGGAGAGGTGCTCCAGCCCTTGGATCATTTCTGTGGCCTCCTCTGGACCCGCTCCAACAGGTCCACGTCTTTCCTGTGCTGGGGACCCTAGAGCTGAACGGAGGGCTCCAGGTGAGGTCTCACCAGAGTAGAGCAGAGGGGCAGAATCACCTCCCTTGACCTGCTGGCCACCCTGCTTTTCGTGCAGCCCAGGATAGGGTTGGCTTTCTGGGCTGCAAGCACACACTGCCAGCTCATGTCCAGTTTTTCATCTACCGGTACCCCAGAGATTTTCTCTTGCCCTTCCTCTGCATTCCTGTTGCTCTCCTCCATCAGCTTCCTGCCATTTCCATGTCCTCCAGCCAAACACTGTTTGCAGGCCAAACCAACTACTTCTGTCTCTCCCCCATCAACAACACCTCTCATGTCAACACAAAAAAAAAAAAAAAAATAGAAGGGAATTCACCAGGAACATCTTAAATAATTAAAAGCTCAGCTTGCCTGTGGGTTTCCTTTCAACAAAGCCACAGCAACTCTAGGAAATTGCAGCTAAGACTGTAAGAACAGCCAGATCAATCTCCAACCACTTATCTTACAGACCAAGAACCGCCTGCACCTGACACACTCCCTTTCTCCTTAAATCCATAGCAAATATATTCAGAGTTCATCTGAGATTGCTTGCAACAGTTAACTTAGTGGAGAGGCAGGACTCTCACTGCTCCCGTTTTTCCCATGTACTACAGCAAAATAAATATTTACTCCAAACCCCGCCAGTCACAACAAAATACACAGTTCCACACGCTAATAAAATCAAACAGAAATCAGCTAAAATTACTTATCTTGCTTAGCAAGCCTGTGTTTTAGTGAGGAAGTGAATAGGTTGGCTTTGGCGCTGTCTCAGGAACTCAGGTAGCAACTGCTCAGGGCATGGTGGAATAAAGGATATTTGTGTAGCCTTCAAAGTTTTCTACCACGTCCTCCAACAACAATGAGAAAGCTTACAAGGAATTGCCTTTTATAGCTACCATCAAGTAATGAGGCTTTTCTCTCTTGATTTGATGTTACATCTGTAACTTGGTCTTACTGGAGTTATTTACGTCGAAGGCTCTCCTCGTTTCTCTATCCTCGATGTGCGTGCCTGCAGCTGGATGGAGAAGTCACTGCACTTTGAAGAAGTTGCTATAAATTAGTGCATGGGGTTAGATGAGGTTCAGGATTCCTGCAGTGATTATAAACTCAGCAGGGGTCCTTACAACAGCTCCAATCTCGACAGGGTTACTTGTCTTGTTAATCAACCTCGTTCAGGGCTGGAAGCGGTTCTGTGTCTCAGTTCTTGGGGGCTTTCTTTGGAAGCTGCAGTTCCGTGCCGAATGATCCGTCAATTTACAAAGTCTACAGAGCCCTGATACATTTGGTAAAACAACATCAAAAAAGGCTAGGCTTAAGCTGTGGCACCCTGCGTTGCGCCAGGCAGCACAAAGACTACAAATTCTTGTCACGGTTAGCACAAAATAAGATTTGGTGAATTTAAAGCTATGCCTCGATTGAGTTTGCAGCCCAGGGCCAGATGTTAGTTCTGTCCCAGTCCTGAAACCAGAGGGTGACAAGATCTGTGTGCAAACCAGCACTTGCCTCCTCTCACGCGCTGGGGGAAGGAAGCACAGGAGGGGCATACGGAGCAGCCTTGGGGTGCACCTTCTACCACCCTTGGTCTCGACTGGGGAAACATGGAGATGCCGTGGAAGTAGCGATCCCTCAGAAGAGGCCCAGCCTGACGTGTGCGGGAAGCACGCTGTCTAGAAAGAGAGGATGTTCTCCGCTTTGTGTTGTGCAAGAGGCAGCTAAAAGAGGGTGCAATGTTCCTTAAAAAGATACATTTTAAGCATCTTCTTTCTTTTGCTGATGCTCTGTGCAGTAGAGTGTCCCGTCCTATAATAAACTCATTTCAGTATGCCAGCAAAGAGCCACCTTTCTGAGGGGAACACAAGGACTGCAGCTCCTGTGGCTTTTCGTTGTCGGCCTCTGGGCACCCATACAGGAACTGCGTTATCTTCTGTCCGAAAAAAGGAGCTAAACTTTGGCTTTACTATGCGAATAACACCTCCCACAAAACCATGGAAATGGCATTCTGGTTTCAGAAAACCAGAAAAATCTGTGTTAAAACTAAATGGATCTGTTTGGCACAAAAAGAGGGCATGGAGAGAGCTGGAACAGTCTGGATGCCAGTGATTTACAAAGTGAGTAAGCAATGGCACGTTACTCCTGTGGCTGCTTCTGCTAATTATCAGTAACAGCAACCACTGCTGATAGGGATTTGTATTGCGAGAGTACATAAGAACTGCATTTGTACTATACAGCAGTTCCCTGACACAGAGAGTTCACTTTCCAGGAAAAAAGAGAGCAGATGGATACATCTGGCCTGACCAGGCACTACAAGGGACAAGTGCGACAATGTTCAAGCATGAGCCCTGACCTCACCACTGTTCCTCCATAGTCCTTGTGAAAAAGGAGGCTCTTAAGAGATGATCTGAAGGTAGGTATAGAGCTAATCGGCAAAGTGTTCAAGGCTGTTCCCAGATCTGCTGGGAAGCATGGGAGAAATTAATTTATGTAAAACTTAGCAACAGGGTGACAGAGGCTGGCATCACCAGGTAAGCTAAAGTGGGAGCTAATATGTTAGCACAAATTGGTAGACTTGAGGCCGTAAAATCAGAGACAAATAGCTGTATTTGATGCGATAGAGAAGGAGATGACAGTGGTGAGATGTAGAGACAAATGTCTTTAGGCAAGATGTCAAGCTAGGAAAATTATCTGCGCAGCAGCGTGAATGGAGGTGGGTAACATTGCATTTGTCAAAACCAAGGAAAGGATGTTGCAGCAATCAAGGTATGTAATGAGACTTGAGACTTCTACCTTTGTGAATAAAGAGCTTCAGCTAGAAATGCTATAGAGTAGCAGTCTGCAAGATTTACGCGTAGTCGTAAATACAGAGACACAAGGGAAGTTCAGAATATAAAGTGATACCCAGGTTGCAGACCTGGAGAATGGACAGATTGGAGAGGTTACCCATGATGACTGAGTATTCATGTGAGGACAAGACCTAGGGAATGAAAACAGTGTGCTCCCTATTTTAGCCACGTTAAGCTTTAGCGAGATACTGATGTGAAGTGTGGCTTTTGAGCTGTGGGTTGTTTTATTCTGCTTTTAAGCAAAGTGAAAGAATTTGTGAATAAATCCTCAGGAACGAAAGGGTCCTACCCATCTAAGGCTGTCCTGAACGCTTCATCGTGAAGCTTTGCGAAAATATTTCTTGAGGAATGCCCCCAAGGGGAAAAAACGAGAGCGCAGCAGCTGCGTTCACTGGTTTGGAGATGCACCTTACCATCCCTAGTCATACAGTGCATTTTTCTTCTCAGCTGGGATCTCTTACATATCTATGTTCCTCAGCATGGAAGGAACCATGTCCCTTTTACATTTTTTGGCTAATTGCATAAGCCAAATTGCACAACCTAAGGAGGAAAACCAGCTTCTCAGTTCATTTTAAAAGCTTTGCATAAAAAAGGGGTGAATGAGCCTCACATCACATCATATACTTAGTGCATCGTGAAAAATGTAAAAAGCTCTCATGAATTATACTATCTGCTACTAATTTGTAACAAAACAGCAGGGACTGAGGCGAAGGGTTGTTGAATAGGCAGTTCAGCCCTACAAAAGCCTACTTTGTAAACGTTAGCTAAGTAAAAGCTCTGCCAGTGAAGTCAGAAGCAATTCATCATCATCACCCTTTGATAAACTCTTTCTCCAGTTTAAGAATTAAAAACTGTATTTAACATATTCAGGGAGAATGGAGAAATACCTTTAGAAACAACTGGCTTAATGCACTACTAATCTCTAAGCCAAATATTTATAGCCCCGTAGTTTATAAACAATCTGAAATATTTGGGTAGTGGACATCCAAGAGGTGGAAGCACACACAGCAATAGAGAGATTTTACCATTCCATCTACCTTGTTTGGAGTTTCACTCACTATTCTATCAGATTTATAAGCATTCTGGATTATTGATTTATCAGTTTAGAAAAAGAACTGAAAAAACCCCATGAGTTAAAATATACGGAAATGTTTCGTTGTTTATAAATTTGTCTGCCTCAGAAAATAATCAATACCAAAGGTGATTCAAGCCAAGATCTGTCTGGATGTGTATTAATTTGCGCCATGAAAATAAACTAGAAATTACTAAGATAAAAGGAATAATAATGAAATATGGAAATAACTACAGATTTTGCACATTGTCGTTATATAACGGACATAATGGACATAATGACATTACATAATGGATTCTAATTAAATCCAGGTGGAAAATGACCTTCCTAGACCTCTCTTCAAAATTAAGATTTTTGACAGTCATGATTAATGGAAACATGCACTTTGCATGGTTTGTAAACCTGAAACATCATTGTACATTTCAGTTTATAATTTATCCCATTATCTGCTCCTGCATCCATGAAGGTCAGCCATACTGGCACAAAGTAGCAGTGAAATCCAGAGCCTCTAGAAGGTTGTTGTCACAGATTTTTTCAATTATTTTTCGTGAGGAAATAATTTTGCTTACTTTTTCCTTAGAAAGACATCAGTCTAAAAGAGTAATATTTTTAACAGTGATAATTGCAATATTCTCGTTATTCTCTTGTCTTTTTAGTAAACGAAATGGCACTGGAAGAAAATATTTATTTAAGGATTCCTACCCGCAATATTTCTTCAATGCAGCTGTTATCTCCTGTTCCACTGTCCTGTAAACAAAATGAGAAAACAGTTTGTTTGTGTTTTAAAAAGAAATAACAAATAGCAGGTTTGAGGACATGGTTGTCACATGAAATATATTCCAACCTCTATTACAGTTTCGAAATGAGGCCAAGCCTTTCCAGCATCTGCAAAGTTGCTCTGCTTAAAATTCTCAAATCATGCCCCATCAGCACCACAGGAGGATATAATATTTGCAGTGTTTACATATGATTGCAACATATTTGTATAAATTCACAGGATTTTGTTTACACCACTTTTGGGTGCAGTTCCTGCTGTTGTGGATATACGGTGTATGCATGAGCATAAGCGAAACAGTTATTGCACGTACACAGGTCCACTATGTGCGTTCATTTATATTAAATAAATAACATCTCGCCGCATCCTTTGTGCAGGAGAGCCGCTGCAGTGACATTGCCTATGTGAAGCCCGGCGATGTATCGCGTGGAAGCAGCTGTGATGCTGAGGGGAGAGCTGCAGAGGCTGCAACACAGGCTGCAGCGCTGAGCGCGGGCGAGGAAGCGCAGCCATCCTGAGAAGGCTACGATTCCCTAAAATGCTGACCCTAAACCCACCTGTACATTGTAGGACTGAGGGCACAGAGGAATTCAGCTCTCCTGAATGGTATCAATTCCTCCAGAGCCATTCCGGAGAGGGGAAATCAGAGATTTGGCAGAGCACCTGTCCCCTGTAGGAACCATCCAGCCGGTGCCTCACCTACATGCTCAGCCTGGCTATTCATCAGGACCCAAACCTCTTGCCAGCAAGACACCAGTCTGCCATACTTATGCACCCCCTTCCTGCCCACCCCCTGCCCACAGACCCCTCGCGAAGCCCAGCACAACTAGGAAGAGAGGGCACGCCACCATGGAGGCATGGGTACCAGGTCGGGGGGGGACATCTCTTGCAGCTCTCCCCAAGACAGAGGTGGCTGCTGCATCAAGCAAGTTTTCTGGGGATTTACTTCACCACAGCACGCTAAATTCCCTGCCAATTCCCAAAGCAAGTTTTTCTTCCTTTTGCAGAACAGAACTAACTCAGGAGGCAGGAGAGTGGGGCTTGAGGTCTTCCCATGTGGGAAGGGGGGATGGAAACAAAACCAGTACCATTAATTACTGTCCCCAAAGAGCTACCAGGGAGGTGAGCTTGGCCTTTCCCTCTTGTTTTCAAAAGCCACCTGGAGATTCTGGGTTTTCAGACGCCAACCTGGAGAAATATCAAAGCAATTTGATTTTCTGAAGTGCTGAGCTCTCGCCATCTGGAAATCAGACTTCACTACCACATCTGCATTCGGGCACCCAAAAAAATCACGAAACACTTTCTAAAAAATGGATACTTCTCTGCCTACCAGACCCAAATGATACCACTAGCCACTTTGTGCAAGTCCTGGACACTGTCGTCGCCGCTCCCCAGCCTAAGCTGAGTCAGTGAGGAGGTCCGGAGCCACAGCCGCTCAACAGCTGTAACCAAGGTCAGAAGTACGGCAGCCACGCATATGCAAGGGAACAATTTATGTTTCTTTATTTTTTGTGGCTGTTATTCCATGCCAACTCACAGAAAGTTGTAAGTGTGTGCTTTATTGTCAGCACTCCCACTAAATCTTTGCTGAATGTGGCCCCAAATGAGTTGCATTAACTATTTTTGGTGCAACACAGTCCGCCAGCTTTACAGTTCACCAGGAGTTACTCCACTGATTTCAAAGGGGAAGGAACTAAGCATGCTACAAAGTCAGCCTTGGGAGAGTTACTCATCTCTGATGTCCGCCTGCTGAAGAGAAGCCGCGGCCCTGAGCAGATAGCCCTGTTCTGATTTCAGCCCCGTCCCCAAAAAGCTGCACAACGCGGGGTGCGACCTGCCTGCCACTGGAGCAGGGGTGCAAAGGCAAGCATTCACCTTGCCAGTGAAGCTAACGAGACAGACAGAAACACCACAAGAATCTCTGGATATTTAAGAATTTTAAAAATCAGGTCAGCTAATTTTTATTTCTCTCTCCTCTGTGGGTTTCCCCCCTCCATTTTCTCCCTTTCCTCCCCCAAATCCCAGCCTATGACTTGTTACCCATTAACAGCAGTGGAGAGGGTAAAGCCTTCATCATGAACACCTTGTTCATAGAGCACCGAGTTTACTGCCCAACCTCAAGTTCGCCACTCTTCCCTCAGAAGAAGGGATGAGATGACCTACCGTCCTATGCTGTATATAATGCATTGAACATATGGTAAAATGGTGCTCTTTATTTCTGTGTGAAGACAAAACTACTGAAGGTGAAGTTGGCAATAGGCTATTTCAGTGTAGGGTTACAAAATTAAATATCCCTCCTAGAAGTGTAATGAAATAAGTCTGTGAATACTCATCAGCAAGAAATTACACTTTCAATTACCACAAGACTAAAACTATAGCTATTGTCCCTAGCACATCACATCTCTGGGCAGAGAGTAAAAAAACTTTTCACATCTCTCTTTCAGCAACATCACACTGCCTTTCAAAAGGCAAAAAAAAGTTGGAAACAAAACCAAAGACAAGATGTGCAAAATTGAAAACAATATTTGGGAAAAAACTGAACTTCTGTATTTTCCTCTTTGTTCTTCATCTTTTGAATGACAAATGTAAATTTCTTAATTTATTTTTGGTTTGAATACTTGCAAGGATATTACATTACTGTTGATATCAAACTTTCTAGGGTGGGGAAGTTAAGAGACCACCCTCCACACACAGCAAGCAACTTCAGTTTCATATGGCCTGGGGCCATATTATGTTTTTCTTCATGGTATCATATAAGACCATGCAGAGTGTTATTGAGGGACCTAAGGTATGTCTGAAAAGTGTCTGCAGGTGTTGGTACGGAAAAGACTCCCCCTTCTTACTCTAGAAGCTTCCTTCTCTGTTATATCTCTACTCATGTCACAGAAGAGCCCTCACTGTCTGCGAATCTGGCAAACGGAATTTAATGTCACAGTCATATTTTAGTTTTAAAAACAAAAAAGCTGGTAAATGTTTCTTGAAATCTGAATTAAAAGAAGAGATTGCATTACCTGCAGACAACAAATAGCAGAGAGCCCTCGATGCGCTATTTGCATCAGTGGACTTGCCTGATCCAAACGCTATTGCGTCAGCGCTGGCTGCATGATGCAGCACCTGTGTAAGGCTGATGTTGGAAGTGCTGGCAATCTGCACAAAGCAGTCCCTCCACCCACTCTATAGGCTGCACGCCGCCGTATACTTGTGCAATAAATGGTTTAATTACTTTAAAAACAAAAAAAAAATTCAAACCAAATTAAGGTTGTGAGGCTGCTTGTTCCCAACTAAGCCAAGGAGCTGCCACCCTGTATTTATTCTGACATTGATGAACCCAGCTCGTTTGCCTCCCTTTGCATTTTGCGATCTGTGACAACAAACTCGCCTCACTGAACCTCCAATGAGCCATCAGCGAAAGCCTGGCACATCCCGGGGAGCCATGGGGGGAAGCGGGCTCCAGCCTCTCCCCTCTCCGCTGCTGCGCCCATTGCCTTCGCTCCTCAGTCAGCGCAGCCT
>NW_009259707.1:5048849-5062442 GCF_000687185.1 Egretta garzetta | reverse complement strand
CTCCCGAAGAAATAGCCGGGAGCGTCGCACTGCTGATAACGCGAGCCAGCTAATTACCATGCAAAGCACAGAGAACTGTAAGAAACAAGGCTGACTAAAGGCTACATCGAATCCTTGAGAAATGGGATGAGATTTCAAAAGAAAGAAAAGCTACATCTGTACAAATTTTATTTCAGAGCATTACTTTATTTTTTCTTCCCTTACCAACAGCTTTCACGTGGAGATGTATAAAGAAACCCCTATGAAAGGAATTGCCTATCTGTGATACTTCTCCCCCCTTTCAAATCTTTGTGTTAAGGAAAGAAAAGGAAATCTTCTGAAGTATCTTCTTCTATTTTAGCCCAAGAGATTTTTATGGTGCGAGCTTTTGGTGCTGTTATCATTTGGACTGTGCTAAGTGTTCTTACAAAGTCTCCAGAAGTTACTGGGTTTTGTCTCTGTTAGCTGTGTTAGGTGTGATTAAGACCTCCAGAAGGCCCAGGTATGCACTCAGACCTGCTGGCCCGTTCCGCTCAGTGGGAGCCAGGCTGGCTGTGTCGACGCTGCAACCAGTGGCATGGCAGCGGCCGCCACGTGGCCACCCTTGGGTGCCACCGCTGCCCCCAGGGCAGCTCTCGCCCCCGTGCTGCACAGGCACTGCACAGCGCTGCTTAACACGGGGCTGCAGGCCTAAAGGGAAGCTTCAGGCAGTAAGTGTTGGCAGGCAATAGCCTAAATCCATGATTTAAGAAAAAAAAATGGGGAAAAAAGCCCACATTGATCAACCTTGATCTGAAAGCGTATTAGAAATGCTTCTTTGCCAGGCAAGGCCACGGAAGTATGGAGGCACAGACACATGCACACACATATGTATGTATAACATTTTCTATATAATCCATTTGCTAGAAAGGAACTTCCAGAACTGTAAAATGAGCAAGTATGGAGAAGATAAGCAGAGGGGATCCAGGAGATGTCAGTAAAAGGAAACAGCTGTGTGCTTAAAAAAAGTAAGATAGTAATTTCCCTTAAGAAAGGTGAGCTCACAGTCACCATTACAGAACTCAAGTAGCCCTGGGGTCTCTGCAGTCATCTCCCTGGTGGGGCTGCATTCACGCACACATGCATCATTCATTGCATCACGCAGACGTGCTTGTCCCAATCCTTATTTTTGTTAGAGTGGTTAGCATTTCTCCCAGGGTAAGGCTGGCAGGTGCTTTCCTTACCTTTTCACTTGTTCACACATGCGGCATCTGCCTGTTGGGTGGTGGAGAACCATTGCCCTCAACAAAGTTTCCCTTCCATCATTTCCCTGAACTGATATTCATATCTTCAAGTTGTGGAGTAAAATGATGAAATTTAATGGGGAGACGTGCCTGAGAGCAGAGAGCTGACTTCTTGGGCTTCTGCAGAAATACAGCCAAGCCATGTAAATGAATTTTTTGGGAGAGGTCATTTCCAGATACCCAGGAAGGGTTTTTAGACATTCAGGGCTTAACTTGCTACTGGTTTCCTTACATGTGCTACATCCTCCAAAAGGCTCTTAACGGGATGGCTGCAGTGAACCCACACTGCTCTGGAGAGAAAATGCAGGACTTTGGATCTCTGAAAAGATGGGCTGGTTAAAAAAATTAGACCTTGACCTGGTTAAAAACTCACTTTTTATTCCTCAGGAAATGCCCACTTTTTGGAATGTATTTTCATTCTGAATTGGGGGCCAGGCACCTACATGTAGACTTTATCCCACTGGCTACACTCCCATTAAAAATGTAGTTGTGCGACATCATTGCCTTCAAAACCAAATTTTAAGACGTCTTCTCCAGTTTAGTTGAGAAATGAAGATTTGATCAAATCAAAACACTTTAACAACAAATTTTAAGAAATGTAAATAAAATTTATAGCTACAGAATAAGATACGGCCTAAATCAAGAAATCATTCAAACAGAATATTGAAATCTTTCACTCTGACTCCAAATTTAGTAAATTTTGGCTTTAAGAAACTGTTTTCTCCAAACAAGAATGAAAATAGGTTTGGTCAAAATCAACATAGATGCAGACATTTTCAGTTCTGATAAAGTGGAATGATCACAGGAAAAGGACTGAATAGGAAAACCCTCTGACTAGAACAGAATTAAAAAGGGCATTTCTTTTTTTTTGACTAATGGGAATGGTATTTCCATCTTGATGGGTGAATGAGTCGTACCAGCAATGTTTCCATCTACTTTAACAGGGCTGGGCTTCAGGGAGCTGAGGCGTACTGTAGTCCCCGTTGTTTCACCGGTTGGTATTAGTAATGCTTGCACACTTCACAGCCCTTAAGCTAGAAGACTCCTCGTCCTCACCTGAGGTTGCCGGCAAGCAGGGCTGAACTGGGTAAGGTTAGGCCAAGAAAAGAGAAATGAAGAGACAGCTCAGGAAGCTTGATTTTCTGTTGTTCCTGATATCTGAAAGCTTTATTTCACACTCATGCTATTCCTTGCTACTAATTTGGTGTGCCAGTGGCCACGGTCTGTTGATACAGTAGTTGTCTCCTGCGCTTTGCATTGCTGCGAGTCAGAGCTGTTGTGCTTTTCCTACAAGGAATTGCTGCCGCTTCCTTAGACAGACGTGCAGCAGGGAGATGGGGATGAAGAGCTGAATTCTCCTCAAGCTCTGTGTCAGAAAGTGTTGCCCTAATTAAAGTTATTAAATCCATCTAATTTACAGTGGCTGTTAATAAACTGTTACCCTTAATAAGCCAATTCTCTTTTGAAATGGAGCCTTCATATTTAGTATGGGGATTATTTTTCCTACCATGGGATCTTGCAACATTGTTCGTGGTTCAAAAGGGAAGAGGAGAAAGGTTAACAAAGACTTTATTTGAAGAAAAAAAAAATGAACAAAGAGCAAGTGATGAAAGTCATCTAACTTTGCTTTAATGAAAGTATTTGGCTATACTAATTGGGGGTCTCACTGCAGCTGGAATACCATGATGCCCCAGTCTTGTACCAGGAACAGGGAGATATTCTGGCTAATCAAAGAAGATGAATCAAAAATACTTATAGATAGAGAGAAACGCCAAATGATCCAATAGACTTGCCATGCACACAGAAAGGAGATGCTAACTGGACAAGAGCACTTTTTGCTCTCGATGAGTGATACTCGCTCAGAACAGCCTGCTCGGCAGCTCCCCCCGAACCCAGGTAGGGCACCAGCTTTTGGAGAGCAGAGCCTCCAAGAAGGAAGACCGCAAAGGAGTTTATAAAGCCATAGCACCTCCTGCCCATGTAGCACCTGACCTTAGCTAAGTATGGAAAACCCGGGGTCCGAAAGCGAGGTGATGCTGAAGAGTCACCTTCTGGATGGCTGTTGGGAGCTTCACTAGAGCTTAGGCACCTACAACCCAGTTTGGAGGGGATTCAGAAGTGCTGGGTCCAGCCATGTATTGAGAGGTCATCTTCAAACTGATGAGATGGTCTGAGTCCAAGTCTCAGTGTTCATACCACAAAAAAAAAAATCAAGAGAATTAAAGGCCAGGAACCCTTCTGAAACCTCCCCACTCTCTCCACCCCTAAGGGCCATTGAACAATCAATGACTGGAGCTGCACTGGCAACATTTCATCTAATAAAAGATGCTTGGGAGCCTCAAATGAAGCCTACTGGCAGATCAGTGGAGCAATTTTACAGGCTTTTACATTATATTCATAAAAATAAAAATCCAAACATGCCAGAATTACGCTGTGACCCAGAACAATAAAAAGGAGCTGTAATGGAGAAGAACTGCATTGTTCTATTAATAAAATATAAAGGTTTTATTGTTATTGGGAAAGATTGATTGTATCAAATCAATACCATGTCACAGTATATTAATGTTTTTCTTCACTAATTTAAAAATAGGGTCTGATGTGATTACACTCTCTTGCTACCCATTTGAAAAATATAATGGGATGGTAATAATGAAGATTGCAACTTGCAATTTTACTCCTTGCTACATGCTCGATCCGGGGAGGTGCTGAGTAAGTGACCTCGGCTTTCAGTGAAGTCAACAGGAGCTGAAGGCAACTGGCATAGACCAAAATGCTGTCACCACCCCCTGAACAGCCCCTCTCCCCACCCCAAAACTGGAAAAAGCCAGTGGGGGCCTCCAGAAATGCCTTCAGGATACTACATTTTCTGCAGCACTGTATGCATGCTCTGAACATATGAAGCGACTGTTTGCTTGACACAGTGGTCTGTTTGTTGGAAAGTTTCCATTATGGACACCAGAGTCTTTCGGTTTTGCGGCAGGAAAGGCTTTTTAGCAAAGATACGGGTTTCCCCCCTCAGCCCACGCAGCAGCCCTTCAACAGCCGACCCAAGGACCCTGCACGGTGTTTCTCCCCATTAGATGCCTGTCCTCCCTGCTGCACAGATGGCCAATTAGTGTCAACTGGAATGTGGTATTTTTAGTGATGCGGACACTTGTCCGCTAGGACCTGGACTGAGAGCAATCGATTGCATTTAATATATTGTCTGTGTTTGTTTGGGGAGAATATATAACATCTGTATAGCAGCCACAGTTGGAAAAACAAGTCTTATGGAACTGTTAATCTTTTTGTGACATTTTAATATGAATTTACCATCAGCTGGTATAATATTCAATAAATTAAATGGATTATTTTGCCAAGAGATCCTTTAAAAATGTTAATTAACAATAAATCAATAAAAACTATTCAACATGAAAATCAATTACATCCCTGTTTACATTATTTAACTCCAAACATTTCTGGTTTGTGTGCTTGTAATTAGCAAGCTATAAAAGATGCCATAAATAGGCGCATAATGAGAGGAACTGTTTATAAATGATAATTGGCATTCATTCCCACTGAGCTAAAGGTTATGTGATTATAAACTATTGTGAAGAAAGGGTTAAACTTCTCACAGATAGAAGGTTTCACAGCTCACAACGTACAGAAATCTCTCCCACAAAAGGCTCCTGATGGGAGAAAGCCCCTGTACATGGGTGTTTGATGGGAAGAGTGACATCTATCAGGCGTCCCTTAAAGCCTATTTGCATCCATTTAGAAACAGCTCATGGGGAAAGATCTACCCCTTGGGCAGTGGTGGAAGGAATAAGAAATGGAGCCTGGCATGAGGACTTCAATACTGATAAAACATCATCATCTGAACAGTACCTCTACTAAGTCAAAAGGAAAGATACTAACATTGAAGTGCTATTAAAAATCTGGGTGACCATTCTGGTAAGAAAGCTCAGGACATGACAAAGGAAACAAGGGTGGTTTCTGTCATGAGGGGTGACAGAAGATGTCACTCTAGCCAACACTTCACTCAAAGATTAGGGCCAAAGAGGGTCTGGTTTTCACAGAGGGCTGAAAGAGGATTGCAGGGTCTTCATGTGGTAGCCGGGAGCCCAAACCACCGAGCAGCAGCAGCCTGTCTTTCCGGAAGGTAACACTGGACTATTTCTCATGATAGGTAGCTACACAGAGCTGAAAAAACCTGTCTCCTAGGGAGAAACAACCTCTCATTAATCCCCATTGCTGAAAACCACCTGCTCAGTTTTAGAGACTGAGGCCTGATCTAGACTTCACAGGTAAGAAACCCCACAACCTGAAGACCAGTGTAACATCTGGCTTTCTTCTAAAGCTTTTTGCTGGTCCAAGGATGTCACCAACATTTGATAGTTTGGGCTTTGACAGTGTCTTCTCCCCAGCAAAATAAATCTCATTCTTTCACTATAACTTTTTTCATGAGGACAACAGTCATCAAGAACCCTTGAAGCATGGTCTGAAGCATGGGCAGACCAGTGAGCATCTAGCAATAAAGCCTTAAACAATCTATTGGCAAAATCAGATAGAAACCACTTTTTCTACCTTGTCTGGGCACAGCTGATGCATATTTCTTTTCTTTTCTGGATTGTGACTTAAAAGTGAATTAATTTTGGCCTGAGACACTTAACATTGTACTGTTTTCCTTGATTTGCACAAAACATAATTGTTTCATGGAAAATATGGATCAGGATTGGGAGTTTTAAATTAGAAGTCTGTTATGTGTAAGGAACAGAGCATCATATGGATTGGTTTGAGAATGATCGCTCAGTCTCATTGCTAAGACTGCAAAAACATATTCTGGTCATGGCAATTATGACCTGGACCCCTATTTGCCTAAGAGGAATATAATTTGCTACCGGATACCCAAAGCTTTATCAATGAAGATGAACTATTGTATGCCTCTGCATCTTTAAATCAATGCCCTGATGCCTCTGGTCAGCTCAGGTGGATTCTCTTAAAATCCACACGGAAGTTGATAAATAGCACAATTCTCCAAGCTGTAGTGAAAATCTCGGCAGAGCTTTATTGCACTCTCAGCATTCCTTAAAGTCAGAAGAAAAATCCAGCCATACTGTGGTCACTGACAGGCTGATGGAAACACACTCACTGCAAAGCTACTGAAAATAGTACTCTCTAAAGGTTTTGCAGAGTTAATAGCACACGTAAAATTTCAAATAAAACCTCAGTGCTGCAATGTCTTAGGGCTCAGACATGAAAGTTTCTTCCAGCTAAGAATGTACCTGACACCATGTATATATCAAGGTGTACCTATATATGTATGTATACACCATACAAAAATCCTCTGCAAAGATTTCCTGAAAATGTCCAAACCAACCAAGCAAGTGTCAAATCTTATCAACTGTATCCTTAATATGGGAATCAATAAAATCAGCAAATCTATGAAGTTGCAGAGTAGACAAATACCTTCCTTATTTTTCCTGTCCTCTCTTTCCCAAATCTCACTGAAAGATTTATTTTCCCATCAATGCACCGCAGGCCCACATTGGTCCTCTAGTGGGGGGACTGAAAGCCCTTTGGTCAGCTAGGCAGGAACCAGGGGCTGCTGTGCTGCCTTCCAGAGTACTTACCTCCAGAAGCCAGGATACCTCCACATCTGTAAAACCATCTGCCCCAAGGAGTGGCAGCTGCCCAGCACTCGTCCCCACTTTGCTACAGTCTCTGTGCCAGCACCCTGCTGTTTGGGCAAACACAAGGCCAGAAGCAGGAGAACAATGTCCCAGGTTTGGGGAAGGTTGTAGGTAGCTCCCGAGTAGTCATATGCTACCAGCTAACATGTATTGATAGAAGCCAGGCTGGTGCCTTAGGCTTGGAGGACAAAAGGTTGGCTTAAAATGATCTTAGTCCCTTCTCTTTTGGTTTTCACTTTTCTTTCCATATATTCTCAGGTTATCCCCTTTCAAAGGGGATATTGCATCTGAAAGTCACAATGCTTTCTGATTTTCTTTTTGCTTGTTGCTGTTACAAGCAACAGCGAAATACAGAAAGAAAGTAGAAAGATAAATTGGCCTCGGCTTTTCCAGATTTTGTGTCTTTGAATGAGTTTGCTTGCCCTTCCAGTAGAGTAGATATTTGCCAGTTCCCGGCTGCTTGCACTGAGCTCTCCCACACAGCTAAAGGCTAATGGAGCACCACTTACAAACCCCAGAAATACAAAACTGTACAAACCACAACTATTTGCTGTGTTACTCAGGGGCAGTAACCACTTTTCACTGTCACATTAACAGTTTTCTTTTTAGTACAGAAAATGAGCAACAAGTCACTTTATAACAGTACAGCGTCATGACTGGTGGTATGGACTGCGAAGCTCTGGCTGGTGCCTACAGAGAACTGCCCTCCCAGCAGCCTGGCTGCCAATAAATGACTTTAAATCCTGTATGCACCAGCATTCGCGCACATGCAGACGCACAGTACAGTGGGGGGAAATGAAAGGAAGAAATGGACAGTGGTAGTAGAGTTTAATTTTTATTGGGCTGCAGACCCAAACCAGTACTACGCTGCAAGAGAGGGGTTTATGACTTTTCTCAGAAAGGTTAGGTTGCCCCTAGGTTTGGTTTGGATTTGATTTCCAAAACTTTCATTGTTTTTATTCAAAAAGATGAGCTGCCTCTTAGATTTCTATTTTTACGTTTTTGAACAGATGAGGCGATCCTCCGCTTAAAAACAGGTTATTTTGTCTCTAGAGGAAGAAATGCTCAGTGTAGCCCCATTTCATTTTAAATGCAAGCTAAATGGAGAGAAAATCTCTAATACTGCTACAGCTCACAGACATTTCCATCTAGGTCAAGTACAACAAATCTGCATTTTTTAAGCGGCAGAGGCAGCTCTCTGTCCCTGTAAAAACTGGAAGGTCTTGTGGCACCCAAAATGATAACAACATGTACAGAAAACAGGAGTACGGTTGGAAAGCCTTTGAGCCGAGAAGCCACATGCTTCCCTTTTGTTATGTGTTCTTGATGAATTTATTTCTGTGGCTTTTATTCATGTTTCAGGATGTTGAATCTTGTTAGTATTTTCCCTTTTTATTGTTCTCTGCTGCCTTTCACTGTTTTATTTTATTCTTTTGTTCCCTGGTGTAACTGAAGGTAATGCAGTCCTGGGCCTATTACACTCCATCTCTTTGATCTGGCAGCGGATATCAACAAAGAAGTTACTTGTTCTCAACGCATTAAACCCTTCTGCGTCGCTTTTTACAAATTCTGTTATGCAACTTTGATACGGCCTGGAACGAGTTGTCAGGTACCGAAAGGCTGGGGAGCACAAAGACCTCTCCAAAAGTCACACTATGAATGGTGTCATCTTGCTGTTTCACTTTCAAAGGTGGCTCATACAGGTTTGCTGAATAGGAGTCATTTGACAGCAGACATCTGAATTTGTATCGCAGACTCTAAGACACCTTTATAAGAACTTTGAATATCTTAGTTGAGTCCTGAGGATCAAAGCTTCCTATGTAATAAACCGATCACAGGTTACTCGGGGAGATTTTCAGCATCGGTAACAATGGCAGCTGATGTGCTTCGCGTAACAAGCTACCGATAGGATATAAGGCTGGCGATCAATACTTTAACTAGCGAGATAAAAATCTATCTGAAACTCAGGCATTATATTAAGGTCCCATAATTTACTTTACAAACCACCTCCTATAATTTTAAGACGCGCATGCATCAAGCGTTGCTTGAAATACATTAAAGCTTGATTTTTCAAATCAGAATACTAGAATAGTAAGTAGAATTGGCAGCATAAATGAATATAATGCATAAAATACAAAAAGCTCTTGGCTGGCTTTTGTATACAGCATTAGAAACAGAGAAACACACATTGTTTCACAGTGTTCTGCATTAAATATATTTGTTATGGGTTTGAAATACTCCAAACTATTTGTTTTGGATGAGGGAGGATGCTCTGCATTTATGATATATGATACCACATTGTCATCAATTGTCATGCTTTGTTTATAGGGCTGAATAATTTGTAATCATCAGATTACTATGTTTAGTCTGCACTCTGGTTTTCAGAGAATGCGTACTAAACAGATCAAATCCTGGTATCTTTTCTTTATTTGTTTGTTTATGAAAGGAATGATGAGTGGCTCATTCCCCTGAGAATTAACTATTTGGTGAATCATAGAATGTTTTGGGTTGGAAGGGACCCCTAAAGGCCATCTAGCCCACCCCCCCTGCAGTGAGCAGGGACACTGCTAACTAGATCAGGTTGCTCAGAGCCCTGGTGAAGGGTTTGGAGTTTCAGGTGCCAGTAGTTCTTGGAGAGGCGAGAAGGGCAAAGCTGCTCTTGGGCTCTGATTTTTCATTCTGTGCCCATATTGCCATGTAGGGACATTAGGTAGTAACGCCAGAGAGAAATGAAGAAGATGCAAAAGGCTATGCATATTCTACGGGCTTCCTCCAGCTTTCTGGCTCCCTTTCCCCAGCCACGCTTCCAGCAGCATTTCCTGCACCTTTGATCTGCAGAGGTCACTCTAAGTCACCTGCAGCCCAGCCAAATACTGGGGCAGGGAGAGGACAAGCAAAACATGGGTGCTCCTGTACCATTTGTAGCAACAGGTACTTTGCGAGGAACAGAATGAAAAGTCCTTGGCAAAACCCTCTCTTTTTCATGATCCTTTTTCTGCCAGAGAAATGCAGCTATGAAACAAGATACTCCAGTGAGGGTTGCAGAAAAAGACTTTTAGCTGTTTCTGTACAGGGGAAGGCACAGCCAGGAACTGGCTGGCTGCTGCTGACTCTGCCGTAGGGCTGGTGGAAAAATCCACGCTAAAGAGCAGCCCCTGCCTAATTTAAATTTTATATACATTTATACTATAAACATGACAGTATTTTAAATACCTGCAGATCGGAAATCAGTCAACAGCTATGGGCTGAATGCCTGTAACACTTAATCCATGGGGACTGTATAGGCACAGCAGCCCATCTGCGCAAATCACCTACGCAAGTCTCGGGCACAGTAGAGTAACGGTTACCGCTTGCTCACGGCCCAAGCTACCTTGCTGATGGCACTATATATAAACTCAGGATACGAGGAAACAATGGGATTACTCATTCCGAGGAAATAATTACAAAATCAAGCCATCGCCTTTGCAAAAGCGTGATATTGGTTCATTTGCCACCCGGAATATCTGTACCTCTAAGCTGAAGAAGAAAAAAAACCAGCAAGAATGAGACAGAAGCCAAGTTTACATTTCCATCCTTATCTCTCTGTACCGACAGTCTCTCGGAGGTCCCTGCTTGCGTAGCAGTTGCTGAATTGCTACAGTTTACAGTCTGGCATATTAAAATAAACCAGCACTGATTTTGGCAATCTGCAGTCATGCAGTTGCTGCTGCTGCATAAGCAGTTGCTGGGTCCCTACAGCAGAGGCGGGAGCTCTTCTTCGTCTGTGCCCACATGCGCATCGGGCCCCTCAGCCTGTACAAGCACGAACCGCAGCAGAGACCGCAGAGAGAACATACCCAAATTCACCCGTTATTTGTGTCTCATTGCAGTCCGGAGCTCGATCGATGCTGCCAACACAAAAGATGTGACTTTCGAAAGTGGAAAACCCTGCCTTCTGATTGGGTGTCAAGGATTAAATAGGGATGTTTTGATTGAAAATAGTCTGTAATAATCTGCATTTTGCATGAATCCACGTTACCGTGAAGGCTTGTATAGCACTTTACAAGCGCACAGAAACATGTATGCAAACAGATGCATATGTTATATAGTACAGCTAGATATGTAGTGGCATTTGATATGGAATACGGCTACAATTCTGTATGGGCAACACTATATATTTTTAGGAAGGATAACAAGAAGTACCTCTAATAGTCTAAAAGATTTGGAGTATTTTAGGTAGGCAGAATGTAATACCCCAAAAAATTAGGGTGTCAACTGAAAAAAGTCCAGTCTTAACAAACCCTAAAAAACCCACTTAAAAGCCTAAAATGGGTATTCTGAAAACAAACAGGCCTGTCCACAAGACCCCTCTTTTTCCAAATCAAGCCAGCAGACTTTAAACTGGTTCCTCAGGCTCAGCCCTTCATGAGACAGGAGATGGGGCACGATGCACGCTGGAGCAATATCCCCAGGGCTTTCACTCACAGCAACTGGGGATATTGCTCCAGCAGGAAGAGGTCTACAAGGACTCAGTAGCAGCTGTCTGCCATCAGTGCCCAGAAACACTTCTAGCACATTTTGGGAGGAAAAGTAACCAAACGTTTCTGTCTGCCCGTTGATTACCTGGATCACAGTCAGGTCACAGCATTACAAAATGCTCCCATGATTTTCTCCTATGTATGTTTACCCACAAGATATGAAACAGCAAAAATCTACAGACAATATTGGTGGCTGACTAGCAATTTCTTCAGAAATCAAAAAAGAAAACTAAAATTGGGATCTCGTGTTCCAGATGATCAGCCACCCCCCTTGCGCATGGAAAAATCAATATGAAAATCTGTGGAATTAGATGTAAGGACAGGCTTTTTCCCGCATACCGTTACTGCCAGCTGGACTTCTTGCAAGGAGTGGAGGATGGCTTTGGCAAGGGGAAGGAAAACAAGATCAAACATTCCCACCTCATATCACAACGGGCAAAGCAAAGCTGTACGTCATCTTGTTTCACATGCCTTCACAAAAAGGTAACTGAGCAACTGATGCTCTCCCCCAGCAAGTCAAATGACATCTTTGACCTCAGGTGGTATCACTACTTAAGGTCAGATATCACTACTGCTGAGCAGATCTACTGCAGGCAGCATGGAAGAGGGAACGTAGGTGAAATTACGGTTTGCACTCATTAAGGGTCTAAACTCCCATGTTTGATACAAAAGCAGCGTCTTCTAAGACAAACCATAAAAATACAATTATTGTAATAGTGTATAATTTACCAAAATATTTTGACATTTTTCCAGAGATAGTCTGTTTTCTGGTATTTGCATACCTTTGACTCTAGAGTATAGGCATGTATAAGCACTGAAGAAAGCAAGACAGCGAGTAATTATTTACCGATTAAGGAGTGGATGGGCTTGAAGTTTGAAACATGAGCATTCCTATTTCATCCTCATCCTTCCAGAAAAGGAAGGATGAGACACAAAATAGAAAGTTTTCAACTCGTACAGATTCCTAATTCATGACATTAATGCTGTAAATTCTTCCTCTTCGTTTTTTTGACTTACTGCTGTCTCCTAGTATGCCCAGGTCAGCCACGCTCAACTCACATTTACTTTGCTGAGGTGGTAAAGGTTACACAACTCAGACTTTTTTTTTCCATTTCTAAGAGAAATGAATCCAAACTCAGCTAATTTGTATACAGCTGCAGGCAATATAAACATGGCTGGTTAGAATTCTTCATATAGTATAAGCCTTTGTACTCCATACTTCATGGAAGTTAATAAGTAGGTGTCAAACTCTGAATTAAAATTCCCAGAAGAGGACACAGCACAAAGGACAATAAAAATGATTTTTAAATAATCATAGGGATAAATAGCATCCACTTCTGACAAATGTAAGTGCTGGCATAAAATGTTATTAGGCTACAGAGATTTTCTTTTGTTCAGGAAGTATGTTTTATTCTCCAGCAGTGTCATTCATCATCCTAATGAGCCCTCAAAATGTAAATTAAATAGCAAAGACTGATTCATTCAAAAACATCTTTGTGCTGTGTGTTAAACCATTTTTCTACTTTTATCCTTATATATTGGTTCATTCTTTCATTGCAAAATAACCCCTCAGCCCTTGTATACTTTAATGGCCAAGTTCAAGCAAAGCATACTTTCAGTAAACACCGTTTATTCATTGGTGGTTTTGGTACAGTAATTTAAAAAAAACAAACCTCATTTAAAAATGTTGTGCCCCTTAAATTATGTTTGATCCAGAAAATCACAGAAACCTGTGCATGCATGTGGTTTTTGTTTTATTCAGCGTCACTTAGTCCAGGGAAACCCTCAATGGAAAAGGATTAGTAGAAATTTCAAGCAGCTCTAATTTACTGAACTGAATACATTAACAAGTAAGCAAACACCTTTTTTTTTTTTTTTTTTGGTAATGGGAGAAAAAAAAAAAGAACCCAGGGTCACAAGCTAAATTAGTTCAGATTTCTTGTTATCTGTTGATAAGGACATTACACGTTCTTACCAGGAATGCAGAAAAGAGGTTTCATACTTGACCTGAATTTATGCATGAGCACACACAGCAACAAGAGGGACGAGGAACAGGGCTTCTCTGGAGCCAATCCAAACAAAAATATAACAGGAATGGAAAAAAACAGTGAAAGCATGTCTGGTTTGGGTACGATTAGTCTT
>NW_009259707.1:5028718-5048803 GCF_000687185.1 Egretta garzetta | reverse complement strand
CTTCTGTAAATCGTCTTCAGCTTAGTTTGTGTGGTTATATGTTTGTGTGGGCAAAATGAAGATGTAAATATTAATAGAGAGAGCAAAGTTTGCCCTATGACAAGAATGCTGTTATTAAACTGCACGTGGAAGATTTAAAAGCCACAATCTTCAGAATAAATTACCATAAAATCTCAGCATTCGGTGACATTATGCTTTTATGAGGTCAAAATGTTGGAGAGAGACACCAGGGGTTACAATGAAACCATCCAGCTGTGAAAGAGGTAAGTACATGTACGGTGTCTTGCTGCCAGGGCTCCAAAAAATGGCCCTAGACCAATACTTCTTTTATTGCAAACCCAGAGAGAGATGAGTGATGTATTGGTGTAATTGAGTTAAGAGAACCTAAAGACAGGGTTAAGTGTTACAACTTTTAGCTAGAATATCTTCGATGACAGGTGACCTTTTGAAGGGTTTCTCCTAAAAAAGTTAAAATGGTGATTTATGGAAGTTCAGTGATGGCTCCACACTGCAACTGTTAAAGAGACCATACATGTAATTAGCTTAAACTCCACTAAGCAGAAAGAATAAAAAAAAGATCAGGATTATGGTATGAAATATTATCACTTAAGAAAATTAAGCATCATGAACCCTAGCTGAGAGGACTTAATAAACCATCTATCATTTATCTTTGAGTGCTGATTCAGAAATCAGACCGGCATTCACAACTGCAGTGATTGATTAAAATAAATGTGTACAGTATAGTAGTTTATAAATGAAGACAGTAATTTACAAATTAAGGACAGGCTTCATGCCTGCAGAATAAGTTGCTGAAGCTGAAAATATATTTGAAGATACTTCAAATATACTCAACATGTAGGAAAGAGTCGTATGATGCAAAAACTCTCTGAGTTTATGTTTTGCTCGACTGGTCTTCAAACACAGAGGAGCTACTGGATGAAAGGCCTGCCTTTCACATGCCTGTGCATGTCTGACACACCTAGGCACACTACCTGCATTTTGACTAACTATCCTTTTCATGAACACCGGTGCGTTTAAGTACCTATTTTTACCTTTTTTTTTTCACTACAGTTGAAACACAGATCCATGGATCCTACACACTGTTGCAAGTGAGAGTCTCTCAAGTCAGTTGTCCAAAACTAAAGCACAAAGAAGGAACAGAGGCTCCAGAAAATCTTACTGTTAGTTGTGGAGTCTCCTTCTCTGGAGATATTCAAAACCTGCCTGGATGATGTCCTGTGCAACCTGCTCTGGGTGAACCTGCTTTAGCAGGAGGGTTGGACTAGATGATCTCCCGAGGTCCCTTCCAACCCTTGCCATTCTGTGATTCTGTGATTCTGTGTAGACCTTAGGCCACCCAAGAAGTCAGAAAAGAGAAAGTAAGCAAGGAAAACTCTTTATTGTTTTTACTCTAACGACCAGAAAACAGTGAGATTATGCATTCTATCATGGTGTTAAAAGAACAGTGTGAATTCACTATTTGAAAGCTCAGCCACAATATCAAAATTTCAGTTGCATACTTAGAAATGAGCAGGGCAAAGCTTTGTAGGTTGGATTTATTTTTCCGTTTGCATTTTATGTTTAAAATATAACAGAAATAGCAACAAAGGAAAAGTTAATGGGACTGATCTGCTCTTGAATCTTCCAGGCTTTTTTCAGCATCACTGAAGCCTCAATGCTTCCTGCGGCAGATAAAGAGGCTACCTGAAGGTTAGCTGTCAGTGCCGCACAGAATTTGCAACCTCTGCTCTTCTTCGGCACCTGCAGCAATTTGAAACATATCCCAAAATAAATGCTGTCACCTGGGACTTAGGTATGGTCCTGACAACCAGTGGACTGTTTTGCTTCCTACCATACACTTCCAGGAGTGGCGTACAATGCAAGAAGCTCGTTGTTAAATCTGAAATTATGTTTGCTGTTGCTAATTCAGGCACCAAGAAGATCACAGTCCACAAGCTACGTAACAGCCTCCAGCTCCTGGCCGCATGCCACGTGCACTAGCTGCGACAAAGGGCTGAAGATGGCTTGGATTACCCTCAGGTGGAAGCTGCCACCACCACATCTTGGACCACTCAGTGGCAAGGTGACACCCAGAGGCATCACATTTTCCATGATGAGCCAGAGACCATCAGTGACAACAAAGCGCCGGGGCTGGGAAGACGTCCTCTAGACAGCAGAGGATGGCATGATGTAGTTCGATGCATTCATCAATTGCTCAAAATTAAGGAGGAGGACAAAATCAGGAATGATTTTGTCAGATTAGCCGATGTTTGTTAATGGTAGCACACACACACATACCCACCTCTGTCAACCCTGGTTCAGCTGCAGTTGCTTCCCCAGTGTTTGGGGGGTGGACAACTGATGTTTAATGAAGGACTTCTACACGGGGACCCTGTGGAGGGGTTGGCAATCATCAAATCACTCCAGGCTTCAGCAGTGCTCCAAGATCAACAGTGACAGGCGCAGCCAGACCTTTCTAAGGAAATGACAGGACGGGAGTCATTGGGTCAGCAAGGGGGCCTCATCCTTGCAGGATTCATCTCCCTGACAATGATGCCGATGTTGACAGCAATGATGGAAGGAAGGAAAAAGATCAAAACATGGAGGGAGTATCAGAATTAAGCTCATCTGTGTAAAATGTTCTTGTCTCCCCTGAGCGCACGCATCCTGTTCCTCAGCTGGTTTCATCTGCTGCTGCTTGCTGCACGGGAGCTATTTGTGAGACTGACTCTGGCAGCATTAGCTATGGCTCCTCCATTCACTCGAGGGTTTGCTAGGTTTTACAGGCTCAAAAATCCAACTCGTACAGAGAGAACTGGGAAGAAAAAAAAAGGAGTGAAAAGAAAAAAATTCTTTATACCGTGCAGTTTAGCACTTTTTGCTACACTGGAAGTTACAAACCTTCTCCGAATATCGTCGTAGAGCACAAAGGAGTTAGAAGCAAAACCCAGCAAGAATGGGTAAAATGTGAATGCTGAAGAAAAAAAAGATTTTGAGAGTGCTGTAGGATGCAAATGGACATTGGATCAGACTTCTTTTTTGTCACGGCTTTTCATCCTGTACTTGAAGTTTTAGAAACAAAATGAGTTTTTTTTCTTGTGAGCACAGGATTAAAAACAGAGGTTCTGTTTCAAATAATGTGCATGTAGTTAATTCAGTGATAAATGATGTCTGATAATATATTCCTTGGAATAATTTTAATGTGTTTTCTGTGTATTCGTGCCATTTTCACTGTATCTACTCTGTATCTGCTGAAGATTTTTAGGTAAGTTGAGTAATTTTATGATCACACGTATGCGTGGCCATGCTTGGAAGATACTGCAAATACGTATCTAATGGTTCTTAGTTCAGCCAAAAATATATGCTGCATTATTTGAGAAATAGTTCATGAGCATATAATGAAACACCAAATTACAATGCATAAATCTAATAAGAAAGAAATTGAGATTGTCATTGCCAAAACCGAGCTACTACTTTACTTCTGAGAGTTTCATTTTCAGCTAATTTTCTTCTAACTGGAGATGTAAGTAAGCAGAAGGCAAGAAGCAGGTTCTGCCCCCCAAACACTTTGCCTTTAGAAAAGACACAGGGGACAGACACCACGTGTGGTGAGGAACAAAACGTACCAAAAAACCTGAGTGGACAGATGTGTCAGCCTTTTCAGAGTTTACTTTTAATATGAATAAAGCAAATAAAGGAGACTGCTGCCGCATCTTGGGTGGACGCTGTAGTCTAGATTAATTCCCTAGAGATCCCGAATAAGGAAAGAGGGGTGATCCTGTGGGTCATTTCAGCAGAGATGCCCCATTGGTGCCAAGGCTGGAGAAGAGGGCGGGAACAGACTTCTCAGTGGCTTTGAAGGGGAAAAGAAGAAATGTAAATTGGACCTGGTAGACAAGAAACAGGATGACGTAGCCAGACAGAAGGTGGTCTTTGTGAGGGGTTTTTGCAAGACTGGAATGAGAAGACCCTGTCATGAGCCTGGAGATGAGACACACCAAGCCAAGAAACAGGCAGGGCTAGATGTCCTCTCTGGAGGCCGGACCTTTACAAAGCATGGATGGAAGAAAAGGTACTGACCTGGGCTCGCTCTCAGGTGCACAGGGTGAGAGAAAGGGAAGAGTCAGGTCGGTGCTGCAGTACCTTCAGCTGAAGAACATTGGAAACCTCGTTTTTCCCTGGCTGGCTTCCACTTACTTCCTGACAGATTGCCCGGGTTTTTGCAAACTAGTTAAAGGATTTAATAAAAAGCATAGTTTTGCCACAGAGTCATTAGCAGACTGAGTCACTAATATCTCCACCCCAGATGAGCTACAGGTTATTCATTAAGCAAACGCGTTTTCTCCCAGACATGACAGTATATGTGGCAGAATATGGCCCTTTTTAACATAACACTGATAAAAGCAGAAGCATTTCTAATGTTGGCTGCGGCCCAGTCCTACAGTCATGCTCATATGTTCGTGCATTTCATTAAAGGTGCTGCATGAAATCACTTAGTGTACTTCACTCCTTTAAATACCTTGACAGAGAGTTAGGTAAATGATGACTTGCTTTCTGGATAACCAAAAGCCCTGTTTGAATATACACATTCACATGTGTTAAATTCGTCTGTATGCAATTGAAAGTAATTGTTTTTACAAATTTAACTATCTGGCTCTCGTACCAAATATTTCGCATGAAAACCAGCCAAGAGAATAAACAAAATGGTATCAAACAGCCTATTGCTCGAAGACTGTGAGAAACAACCTATATGGGGGCTTTTAAAAACACAGGCAGCATTTTTGATGAAATTATGTGTTAGTTCAAGGGCCACTTTCTTCTTCAGCGCACACAGCCAAGTCTTCTGGAATTCATGACCACTCAAAGCCTTTAATGAAAGCTGAGCACATTAGTCAGAATAACCTAATCGCTCTGTCTTTGAAGATAAACTCAGCTTTTCTTGCTCATTCCCACATACGCTGAAATGCAGAGACACTAGGAGTGTCATCATCATGTAAGACACTTGCTATTAAATCTATTCTCGATACAAGGCTGACCTGAGGTATGTTTCAGAAATCTTTCTCTTTGTCTGCTCTAATCCATCAGAATCCTTTCAGCTAAAACTACCACATTTATACATCAAAACTGTATTTTTTAAGTAAAGCTGTCACTTTTAAGGCATGCATCTTTTCAGGAAAATGTCAGGGATGTTATACTTGGGTGTCCTTCTGCCCAAGAGGCCAACGGAGCCTGAACAATGAAGCAAACAAGACAGCTAATCAATAGCAGTCACAGCACTATTTTTTATCCTCCAACATCTTCATTTTCAACTTGGTACACATCATTACAAAAGGAAAACAGGACAGTCAATCTCCATTAGGTTCAAGCACTGCATGAAAGAATTAATTTGGCTGCCATAAAAATGATGATACAACTGCATGCCCTTAAACCTTTAAAATTTATTCTAAATTTACAGAAAATACTTGGATAGGCAGATTGCCTAGATATGAAGGCAGGGGCTTATTGACTTGTTTTTTCCTGTTGGCACAACGTATTTCTTACTGTGATGATTTCTCTGAGCGTTGGAATACATCCTGTAAATTTTTTTAAAGCTTTGGTATAAAGCAATTTCACAAGTACCTGTGTAACTAATCAGATTGAAGGTTCACGATGCCAATTTCTCAGAAGTATGTCAGTGGCACTGAGTCTCATTGCTAGCTCTAAAAAATATCCTTTAAATTTGGGATTTTCAAAGGAGCCAAGGGATTTGGTTGTCCATAAGCCGTTCAAATACGAATGATGAGGACCAAACCCCCTTTGGCTATTTTGACAAATCCATTTCAAGTAACTACTCATTTTCACATTTAATTTGAGTTCAAAGGAGTCAAAGTTACGATTCTGCCCCTCCTCCACCCTGCCTGCTTTCAGCATCTGGCACTGAACACTGACCTTATGTCATTCGCACGCATATGCATATATGCATATGAATACACACGCAAACACATACAGGCAAAATCACTGAAATGGGCCAGCATATGGCAAGGAGCCTTGCTGGCGCTTCACACACACACGCTGGCACTTGCCACGGAGGGAACGGGGTAGAAATGAGAAGCATACAGGGACTTCTAAGTCTCCCTCCCTGTATGTCTGTTAACACCCTTATATTTCCTATATTTAGTAGAGGATGCACACACAAACAACTTGGTCAAGTACAATCTTTCAGCACCTGACAAGCTAAACTGCAGGGGGAACACTGTTCACGTAGCCAGCATCAAAACAATTTTATGTCCAGGGCTATCTCGAAGTAAAACTGGGTAGTCTTACAGTTACTAATCATGACGTGGTTCTGCTTGGTCAGACATGCTGATTTTAACTGGAAGTGGAGAAATCCGTTCATTTATAACTTCAGCCAATTTTGGCAATCTATTGGCAAATAGATTTTTTTTTTTTGTCTTGGGGTAGTAAGCAATCAATACTCAGTCTATAGGCATGAACTCTGAAAAACAGGACCTAAGGAGAAGAAAAAATGTGAGGAATGTTCCTGTCAGAAAATTTATTCCAGATCTGCAATGTATGTGATACTTTCCAACGGTGTTTTATTTAAAATTTTCAACATATACTTGATTTTCTGCACATTTATAACTATATGTATGACATTATAAATATAGGACAGGCAAATAAGAACTTTTTGGTACTTTGGAGGAGCACCACACCAGGAAAGACCTCTGGGAAAAAGAATATTGCAACATTTGGAGAGTAAAGTGCCATCATCTAGCAGCCATTCTGAATGTTTTTTGGTTTACTTCTTCTCTTTTGTCCTCTGGCAAAATTTTTCTTAATATTAGAAAAGCCTTGTAGGTTAGCCTAATGTGCACTGTCCTGTTTATAGCTCCGGGACATTACAATGACTGTCCCAATGTTTTTGCAACTTCTTTTTACAGTCTTCCTTCTGTAAGGCAGTTCTCTTCTAGCTGTACAGCTTGAAATAGGTTTGTGGTGTGGTTTTGGTTTTAATATTATATATCCCTGATTATGCAAGTAAGCGAAGGTCATGATTAACCTGTGGTCTACATGAAGTTCAAGCAGTGACTAACTTTAAAACCATACATGCATTTAGTTTTCATCTGGATCAGAACTTTTACTTAAAAACTTTCTGGTTTTCATAGAAATTCTGAAAACGTATTTTAATTATACTGTCTTTTGAAGGAAAGTGATTTTCTGGTTTACATAGACGTAATGAAGCTATGGAATCCCTTTCCTCTGGAGAAAACTAATCCTTTGGCAGGTCTTAAGGAGGAATGTACAGTGAGAGTATTCTCTCTGGATGGTTTAATGATTATCAAGGGATGTAGCTAGAAATGAATGGAAAAAAACATAGAAAATGTTTTTGGTTTTGTTCTGTTTTGTTTTGGTTTTTTAATATTAGATGGGCTTGTTGAACACTTCAGCACCAGGAAGCAGGAAACAGTGAAAAGCCCTTGGAGAGAATTTTATTCACAGAAGACCTATGCTTTACTGAGGACTCACTGAGGTACCTACCAACCGATGGCTAGAGCTTGCGCTGGCTTTTCACACCTTTTGGTCTGCATCCTAAATATGTTCAGGGCCACTGAGCCTTTATTTTTATGCTCTTAATAGGAGTGTTAGAGAGAAGTACACTTCCATCAAGGAACCGTAAACATCTATCATTACTTCTTGCTGATGGCAGATTGTGTTTCTGTATGAGCAATGCCAACAGAAGCCAGAACAAACCTGTTTGAGCTAAGGATTAAACAAAGTGACAGCTGAAGGCATGACAGTCAAGTCAGAGCACTCGCCCTCAGTTATTTTTTTGGTGAAGTTTGGTGAAGAGCGTTCAAGATTTAAATCTAGCTGTGGCTTAAATAACATTAAGGTAGTTCAGGAATGAGCACATTTATCCCAGGTTAAGAAAGGAACTGGCAAGAAATAATAACTTTTCAAACTATGGCTTGTTTTTTGCTAGTTTCTACAATTTTTTTCTCAGGTTTCAAATACTGTGCTACTGGAAAGGTCATTATTCTTCCAAGACAACTTCCCTAAGGAGCTTCAATGTTCTATGTAAACATGCAGAAGCAGGCACCCCCTGTATATGCATTTTAAATTTATGTTCCATTTTTTAAGCATAGGTGAGTAACATGGGTGGTGTTCAGTAAGTGGCCAGGATACAAAACAGTACGAAAGCTCATTTATACCTTGAGTTTTCCACTTGTCCCTTTCATTCTGCCTATCGTCTTCATCCTCGTCCATCTGCTCAGAAGGGATAGCAGAGTCACATGAAGTCTTCCGAGCCATGTGGAGTCTGTGAGTCCATCTTTGCCAAGTGCTGGGACAACTTCTCTACAACTCAGAGCACATGAGCATGGTATGGCCAGGCTGGGATAGATGGTCCCCTCCTGTCCCCCTGTGTCCACCTGGGATGAACCCGCCCTTCTTTGTGCCTGGTGAACTTAGGCTTCCAAGACCATCTCTGTCCCAAGCACTGGACTGGTTTAGGACTACCTACCTTCCAAATTTCGATACAGTGGGCTCCTCTCAGTTTAGCACAACTGAGAAAATGAGTTGTTCCCTGCTATCCTCTGCCCAAGCACTGTTTTGCTGAGATCCCCCAAACTGGAAACTCCACGTTGCCCTCAGGAACTCCCTTGAATCTTACCTTTTTGATCCAGTTTTTATATGTTCAAAGCTTCCAGGGATAAGAGAGAGAAAATTTGCCTCCATACACATGCATAACTCCTGTTAATACTTGCAAGAGTTAGACCTGTTTACTGGATGAAGCATGTAACCTGTTGTGTACTTTTTCATTTTCTTTCAGGTCACTCATCACTTCCATCCTTGTATCAAAATAATTGGTAGCAAGGCAAGGCTCAGAAACATCTTAGCTGTCGCACAAAGCCGATGTCAACAATGTCAGTCTAAAAAAAATTGCATGTTACGCTGTTTCAAATGCAGAGATAGTATGAAAAAGAACACACAGTGGTGTGCTATGCATCATTTAAACCCAGACATACTCTGCTGCCAAGATCCTTGTCACTGACAGTGTTAGATGTGTGGCTTTTCCCCTTTTACTTTTTACAGGGTTTAAACTTAAGGCTTTTTGGTTGTGCTTTTGAGGTTTGTTTTTTTTTTTTGAAACAAAGGTCACTTACTTAGCTACAGATAAATAAAAATTCAAGCCTCCCCAGAAAAATCAATAAAGGTACTAAAAATCTAAGTTGATAATAAATTTTTGTTCCCCCTTCACATAGCTCAGGAATGTCAGTATTTACTGGAACCACTGTAATATCAGATATTTCAGAAGAGTATTGATTTTGCCACTGAAGTGTGACTAAAGGGATAAATAAACTGCTCTTGGGGCCAATCGATCCATTTATCTTTGCTGTTATTTTATAAAAAGTCAAAGCAGCATAAACGTTGATAAATAAATGTTATCATGAAAGAAATACTATCGATATGAAGATTTTGAGAACAACATGAAAAGATCTAGTCTGCCAGCACCGAGCTGCAAAATCAGGATTATATTTATGCTGCTTTGAGTACTAAAAAACGAGGACAAAATACGTCTTTTCACCAGTGTTGCACGATGCAGAGTTTACAATTCTGAATGTGGCTCAGTGAATTAGGATGAGCGTTACTGTATGTAAAGTGGAATATTCCACCAGATAGGAAATACTCACATGATGGGAAAAGGGAGAAGAGCCTTTATCTTTGTATTTGTAATGAATCTGAATCACACTTGTACTGATGCATTCTGGTATTTAAAAAATAAAACATTTGGTAACAGCTGATGTATTCAAGTTGATGAGATAAGTAATGAGAATGCACTGAAGTGACTTTATGTAGCTTTAATTGTGAGCAGGATAATAGCTACTTCAAGAAGTCACAATGATATTGTAACAATTACAGTGCAAAAGTCATGCGAAGCCTGCCACAATGTGATTATGATCTGAATTTAAGGTGGTAAGAGAATATTAAGACAAATATGAGGTTTGTGTAAGACATAAGAAAGTGCCGTCACTGTGAGAAACTATGAGTCTACTTCGTAAAGCTCTATATGTAAATCAACAGAAAAAAATCCAATTACATCAAGATAAAATGATAGAGAAGGTGTATAACCCTTTTTTATATGATATTCTAGGTAACAGGTGGGTGTTATCCATCTGAAGTATCTGGAAACTAGGCACCTCAACTCATGGCTAAGTCACTCTCTGCTCCGCTCACATTCCATAGAAAGATGCCAGTCTCTCTCTGAGTTCTTCTTCCAAGGTTTGTGCCTCAGAAAGACCAGATGAATTGCCAGGAGGTACCTGTTTTGGTCTTTTGGCTATAAAGGGAGTCTAGGTTAGACATGGACATGCAAATTTTAAACATTGCAAGTGAAGGGAAATGAGCATCTCCCCTATGAGGAAAGGCTGAGGGAGCTGGGCTTGTTTACCCTGAAGAAGAGAAGACTGAGAGGGGATCTCATAAAAACTTACAAACATCTTAAGGGTGGATGTCACGAGGATGGAGCCAGACTCTCCTCAGTGGTGCCCAGTGACAGGACAAGGAGCAATGGGCACAAACTGAAGCATAAGAGGTTTCAGTTGAATATGAGGAAGAACTTCTTTACCTTGAGGGTGACCGAGCACTGGAACAGGCTGCCCAGGGGGGTTGTGGAGTCTCTTTCTTTGGAGATATTCAGAACCTGCCTGGACGATGTCCTGTGCAACCTGCTCTAGGTGAACCTGCTTTAGCAGGAGGGTTGGACTGGATGATCTCCAGAGGTCCCTTCCAACCCTTGCCATTCTGTGACACTGTGAATCATGCGCAACATGTCAGTGGTAAGAAAGACATCCTAAATTCACCAAAGTGAGAGATCAGTAGGTAGTTCTTCAAAAGGCAAAGTTGTCTTTCCTGTAGCCATCAGATTAAGAACAAAAAAAAGGGGGGGGACAGGACAGGACAGGACATACAGGTGGTTTTAAACTTCAAGCAGTTTGAAATGGTTGCATGAGTTTGAATGAAGACATCATTGACAAGACTGGAACGAATAACTTCTTGTCTTTTCTTCTTAAAATCTGGGTTAATGACTCCTCAGCAGGCTCCTAAGAAACCCAGGGGAGAGCTGCTGAAGAGACTACTGCCCTTTTGCCAGTGGAAAAGCACAGGGCTGCTCAGAACAATCAAGGTCTTGATTCTACCTCAAGCAGCATGCTAAAACTTGCAAGGCAGTGCCCCGCTCTCCCCGAAGACAGAGCATTCAGAGATGCACTCCTTATCCACAGCTACAGGGGAGAGGCTGGAAGACAATGTGAGGGAGAAATGAGGAGAGGAAACTTTATGAAAACTTCACCACAGAAGTTTACAGTGAGAGGCAGAGGTGCTTTCCTACAAAAGAAAGAGGTGAGATGCAGAGGCTTTTGAAAGTGTGCAGGACTACAAAAGCACAGCTAGCTAAATAAAAGCTGCTGATGGGAAAAAAAGGACTGTGTTAGGTGGTTAATAGAAAGAAACTAAGGGCATGAAGAAAAGGAGAGCTAACAAAAGCTGACAGAACTTAATAAACAATCGGGTTTCCTTTTTGGTAGAGCATGTAAACTTCTTCTATTGGAAAGAGATACACTGACACAGTTCAAGATCGTGCTTTTTAATGTCCAGGAAGCAAACTCTGATTAGACATCCGATATCTGAGAAGTACCACTGTACCCTGGTCTTGTGAGATAGCCCCTATGGCCTCCTTGGGTCCTTCCAGCCCTGCTGCCTAAGGTCAACATAAGGTAGCCCGTACGTATCCTACAGTCTTACATAGCCAAGCCACAGACAGGTCAGAGCAATGAGAGCTGACATCCAAGTTTCTTCTGATGACATTAGGGCTCTACGCATCCTGCCGGCTCGTTAGATGACCATCTAGAGCCACAGGACATACACCATTTCCCTCAGAGACCTAGGAGGAGAAGATCCTGGGGCTTGTTCACAAGGGAACTCTGTATGTTACTTCTGGCTTGGAAAAGTGAGGCTACAAACCCTAACTTACTGTGTGGGCCTTATGAGTGACACAGGTGTGATGAAACCCAGTGAAAGCAGCTACCGGTTTTGGCTACTGAGCCACAAACTTCACCCGTGTGCAGGTGGACTCCCCTCACGGCGCGGAGACGGCGGCCAGACGACTGTTGCGTGCAGTTCTCCCGCAGCAACACAGCTACACACAGGCTCCTGCACACGAACTCAAGAGGGGAAGATGATACTCTGCTTTTCAATAATGAGGATCAACCAGCTTTAGGGTCCATCCCAGGCATTCAGCGTGACCCTTCTTGGTGAAACGTGCTTCACGAAAACTGTTCACGTGTCTGAATGTGGCCAGCTGGCTGAATCAACCAGGGCTGGGCACTAAAGAAAACCAACTACAGCCAATCCTTACATATTCATCTTGTTTAGAGACTAACAAAGAGCAACTTAACATCGGTCGGAAACACCTACCGGGACCTTACTTCATTTACAGTGAGAAGAAAGGAGGCAGAAATATTGTGTGCAGCATATGAGTGTTTTACTGTCCTGCCAGTAACAGCTGCCAAGTGGTGATCTATTTGCTTCAGCAAACCATTAATTTTCCAACAGTAATGGGAAGCAAATAGTACAGCTACAACATTTTCCATGTTCCAGCAACAATCTTCATATATGATATACAAGCATTTTTCAGGTATCAGGGTATATATTCAGTGTAAATATATATCTGATATAAATTGATTTCTCTCCCCAAATTTTTTTTGCTGCCCACTGGCTCATATATGAGACAGTGCATGCTTCCTATGGCCTGGGATGCTGTTCTGGCTCACAACGTGGTCAACTATACAACTCCTCCCTTTCTGAAATGCTGTTCTGTGAAGTTCGTACGTATGTTTGGGAAAGATGGCAAATCAGCCACACCTCTGAAAGGAAAAAGCAGTCCCACAGCCGCTATATGAGATACGACTTCACTGCTGTGCTTTGATATAAACCTGGCTTAACACCAACAGACTGTCAAACGCTTGTTGTTGCAAAGCTTTGAAGCAGCAGCATGTTTCTGAGCAAAAACATAAAGGACAGGGAAGGCAACTGGCTCAAAAGAGGACAGAAATTCTAGTACCGGGGGAGGGAAGAGCCACCACTGGGCAGAGCTCCACAGATGTGCCCTGGGACGGTGGCAGAGGGATGGGCAGGTGGGGTAAGGGCACAGGCAGGCTCCAGGGAGGTTGCCCACTCCCAGGGAGGAGAGGCAAACCTCCCTCCCCAGCAAGGCAGATAGCAAGTCTCTGCTGACACCCACGGAAGAAGGAGTAGGGGCAGTGAAGCTGCCTCGCCCGCATTGTTTTGACATATGCTATACCCATCGGTTATTTTTAAACCATGTCGTTCGAGAAATCTGCTGCATTCATTCACAATTTCTGATTTGCAAGCTGAGTTTCTCCGTTACTTCTAGGAATCTATGCAGACGGTAACACGATGCTTTCTGGTTTGCTCTGTATTTTAAAATCTCTGCAGGTTGTGACTCTTCTTACTTATCTTTTCTATTTGCTGGCAACTGTGTTAAAGACTGCAATAAACAAACTAAATAATTAACTCATCCACTTTCTTACACTTTTAAGCGATGTATTATTTAAGAGTCAAGGCATTAAAGTCTCAGTCCTGAAAACATGCCCTTGGGAGCAGCTGCTTTGAAGTCACCTGCGAAGTTAGGCAGGTGTACAAATGCTTGAAGGATCAGATCCTAAAGAAGTTTATTGTAATGGTAAGCCATAATCATAACAAAGCGGTTTGGTATTCTATCATAAGTTAAAATATAGCATATTCAATGGCCATCGGAAAAGTAGTCGTGTTTCAGTGTTTGTATTCTTTTCATTTGATAAATGAGTTTGCTTTATGCATTTGCTTTATGCAGTGAAAGAATATTAAAGCAGGCCTGGTTAACATCATGTTTGGAAGCGTTAAGGGAATTGTTCTTTGGGAGGTTTCACTCCTGCCAGTATTAAAGCATTATGAAAAGCAAAATGAACATATGGTTAAGCCAATTTAAATGCACTTCTAATGAACAAATGAACCCACTTAACTGCATCAGTTAAAAATGAAAATGCCCCAGTCTTCTCTTTTAGCATTGTCTGACCATGTTACCATCATGAACACCACCTATGTTATTGGCTTGATTTCTTATACCTCGAATAGTAAAAATCAATTATTTGGGAAGCCTGCTGAATAATACATATTGCTTGATCAAATAATAAAAAGTAGGTCATCAAGGATCTGGCCCTGGTGACCAGCAGGACAGCACAAGGCAGAATTTTGCTCTTGCATGCACAGACCACAAAACCCATGGCAAGTGTCCGAGCTATTTAAGAAGGATGAAATCTGTCCTTAGATCCACTCAGCTGGCCACCCACAGGTAGGGTTTATTTTGGCTCTTTCTTTCTTTGATATAGCTGGTGCTGGTTTTCTTTTAGTTAGTAGCAACGCAAAGGCTGCTTAACTTTTTCGTAACACCTCCAGCTCCAAGAGTTTTTCATTGCTCCTGGCCGTTCAGATAAACTCTCCCCTTCCCCTCCAAAGAATCACGATGTCAGCACAAATTCCAGATAAAACTTAACTGTTACTGATTCAGTTTCCTGGCAAAACCAGCACATTAAAGAAGCAGCAGATGCTAGTCTGCTGAATGACAACTTGTGTTAAAACGTGAATATTCAGTGCACTATTTCCTCTTGGGCCCAAGCTGATTCTAGGAATCTGCTAAAGGGTCTTCAAGCAACGAAATTCAGCGCCATGACTTCAAGGATTACTAAGCTTTGCACGTGAACATTTGGACAACAGACAGACAAAAAAACTGGCTGACCAAATCACAGTTAAATATTTCAAGGGAAGAATAAGAAAAGCAAAGCAAACCAGCTCCCTCCTCAAATCCGAACCAGTCCATCTGAAGCCCAGCATGTAAAAATGATTCTGAAATGCGTGCATGCTCAGGAGCCAAGATGTGTATAAGAAATATAGCAGGAAATTAATCATCAAAAGCCTGTTTTGTTCAGCAAGGGCTGCAGTCCCTTATACCTGCGATTCACCCCTCCTTTCTCGCTCAAGGGGAATTCTCTTCCTCCTGCAGGATGTCACTTGCAGGTGGTAAAGCCTCACTCACACTGAGGCATCCACACATCATCGTGATTCACATCAGAGTCACCAGAGAGAAATGTGCACTGAGAACATGTCACTCATCCGGCCTGTTTTAGCTGTCTGCCTTAAGTGAACTCAGACCGGTAAGTCCCTCTTTCTCTCCTGTGACAGCAAGGAAAGTCTAGACAATTAGCCTGGATGTCGACATTGAAAATACACATCTGATCAGAGGAATTCCATCTTTACAAACCATGGTGGAAAAGAGGAGATGAGTTGTTTCTTTGTGTGGAAAGATTTGGGCAATAACTTCAAAAAGTTAAGAAAATTAAGCCCCAGCACCATGGGGCTGGCTTACCGACTCACTGGCCATTGGCTGTTCTGAGAACCACCAAATCTGTATGACATTGCAAGGCACTCACAGATTAAATAGATGTTGTGAATAATTGTATTTTTTAAAGAAAATTGGCTCTAAGTACACAAAACTATTAAAATACCTGATTTAACTGGTTTTGTTAAGACTTTGGTAGAAAATGGAAGTTTATTCAGATCGTTAATGACTTAGCATTAATGACTTGCATGCAGCGGGAAGAAGCTACAGAAGCCTAAGCAAAAGTTTGCTTTGGCCAACAAATGAAAAGCATCTTGATGTAAAACTAGGCCCAAAAGGTCTCCTGAGCATCACAGTCTATTTATCTGTCTTTTCTGGAGCACGTGTGCCCAAACCATTTGCAAGCTGCAAGCTGTCCCCCTTGCCAGCCACGTAGGTTCCTGACCTGCCACTGGGTCTTCAGGTCCCACTTGTAAACCCGCAGCCTTCTAAGCTGCATCCATCTGCAGGTGCTAATGTGCAAACTAATAAATTGCATTGCTGTGGAGCTGCAAAACTCTGCCTCTCCTCTAGCTGAGGCTCCTCTGGGTGGTCTGGCCTATTTAGAAGATGGGCAGAGAAGACAGAAAATTAACTTTATTGATGAATCTAAGCATGCCGAATCATTACATCAGTTGAGCAGGTGCCACTGAAATGACAGGATTTTGCTCAGGCATTGAAGCTGTTCAAAGCACACCCAGTTCTCCTCTCCATGAAGAGGAAGAGTGACAGTTCATGAACTACTCATTAACCAGGTCAGCTGAACACCCTTTCCAACTGCGTGCAAGTCAATTTGAGTTAACTAGATAATAATCATACCTGAACCGTGTTTGCTGGCCTCAGGTTTTATTCAATCTGGTACTCACTTAGAAACATCACAAATACCAAATAACAAGAGCTTGGAAATACTGAAGCCTTAAGTACCACCTAGTATCCTATCATAACACTGTAAATCTGAGATGTTTTGGCTTAATGTGTATTGCAAATAGTGTTTAAGAACTTCCAAAATTAATGGCAATTGAGCAGCATCACTAAAATAGTGATGTTATTAATAGAAGTAATGCAGAAAGACAGTGGATGAGAAGAGGCAAAAATAATTTCATTCCACCATCATCAATCCTATGTGCAATTCATTTTTTGCTGTCTTAAGTTGGTCTTTTCCCCACCTTTTTAACAACTTGACAGATTGACTTAATTAACCTGGATTGATTTGTACATCTGAAAATCAGGTTTCCTTCTTAGTCTGTCTGACATGTTCTTTCTTCTTCACCTTTCAAAGGTCTCTGGTCTCTTTTGCTGCCTTCTCCTCTTCTTTTCTCTTCCCTGGTCTCTTTTGGCTTTCTTATTTCATCTTTCAAATTCCCCCCAAACAGGCTATCAGATAGGTCTAACCTTTACTTACTGTAAAAAGTGCTGAATCAGAAGTTGTCAAGAAATTTTGATTTAGCATTTCCACTTTCTATGGAAAAAGCAGAACTATGTACCAACGCTGTTGCTGAAATGCCAAACCAATGGTATTTATGCCTCTAGAAGCCATGATTCCCTAATTCGGATAATATTATACTGTATTTTTATAATACAGTTTGTCTTCAGCAATGACAGTTATACAGTTTTGAATAATAATAGACATTTTTTAAAAACTATACTAATCTCTTATCTTCCCATTTGTTATTTGCTTGTCCTGCCTGTTACTATAATTTAATAGTCATGCATTATGGACATAAAAGGCTCTATTCCATCATGAGATGTGCACTTCAGATAGATTGTCTCCACCAACAACTGCCAAATTAAACAGCACAAATATGTCCATGGCCATAAATCTCCTATTATCCCCCTTCAAATACTTCTAAAAATATGACTTTTCTTCTGAACCACATGTCACCAGTGGATGCGGGTGGTATATTGCCCATTGGTGCTTGCAGAAGCAGATCCCACCCACCGAGGAAGGCTGAGAGCCTGGGGGCAATGCTCTGGGACTTCAGCATGGGCCAGATTTGACATGGGCACCATTTGCCATCTTTCCTTCATATATCACCTGTGCCTGAGCAGATATGGTCTGGCGCCCTGAGGCACATTTTATTGCCAAGGGGCCTTGAACAGCACACCTGTAAGGGGAACACTTGGGCTCAGATGGTCAACAGGGATCCAAGCAAATGAGACAGATGTGGATTTTAACGGGATCTGTGATTTTGCAACTGGAATTCAGGGGCTTGGTATAGGCTTCCTATATCACAGGCATTTGCCCATTCCCTGTCAATGCAATTTTCAGTCTGGACATCTGGGTCTTCCTGAAGCCCATCATATAACGTACAACAAGACCCAGAAGTGAATCAGCAGCTGACAAGAAGGACAGTGAGCTCTTCACCAAGAGGAGCAGGTCCTCACCTGCCAGCTGCATGACCCATCATGCTGCCATCAGCCCCAGGCAGGGCCATGACATCTCTAGTGCAAGCACCTTCTCCCCTGCCTACCCTGCTCCCTGTAACCTCTGCCCTGACTACATCTCCCAAATTATGCTCCTTCCTACTGGACTGAAATGCCTGAGTAATTACATCGTGGGCTGCATGGCGTAATCCTAACTCTTTGTAGCCATTTCCAGTCCATCTTGCTTGTCCCCTGTATCATGGCTAATTAATTTTATATTACAAACCATCCACTTCTGAGAGATCTGTTGAGGTTCAGATTTAAAGCAAAATTTCAGCCTCCTTCATGTGCCCTTGATAAAGATGATTTTATAGCCCTTACGGCAGATGTTTTGGGCACTAATTGTGCCTTTGTTTTACTCAAGTAAATGAATTTGCAACAGTTTGGGTTGGGTGTTTTTTCCCCCCTGTAAAGTAACAAGTACCAAGTGCCTGGATTTTATTTCTTTCTTACCTTTATTGGACTATATTAGATATAAACAGAGTCATTACTGTGAAGTGCATAAACCAGAAAAAAATATTTCTAAGTTTAAATCCAATTATATGATGATTTTCTGAGCATACCATTAAGCCTATTAGCAGCAGGACAAAAAACCATATAAATACGTAAGTTAACAAAGTGTAATAGACCAAAACAAAGCGCAATAACTGGATAAATTAGAATATACAAATACAGCTGATACAACTAAACGATCCAAGAAGGTCCCCATATTAAAAACAGAGAGAACCCAAACCATCAACAACCCACTAAGAGCAGTCTGTCACTTAGACCCAGTCCCTGGGAGCCTGGGGTCTTTAGAGGGATCTTTTTGCGCTAAAAGGTTCCCAGTCCCCACACATACCACAACATTTTCTCCCCTGAACGTCCCAAGATGATCAAAATTGGGCTGCTGTGCTCCCCCTTCCTCCCACCACCATCACAAGCATTTCCATGCCCCATGTCTTAGGGAAAAGGGCTGTCCCCCAGCTGGGAAAATGCTGGCTTGGTCTACAGTGGGATTTAGGTATCACCCAGTGTGGACACCACAGTTGCATTCAGGTGGCTCAGGCCCCTTCCCATTCAGGCTCTGGAGACCTGGCATACCACATAGCCCAAGCCAAAGCCCTGCAATGGGCTTTCCAGCCCACTGTTCCCCGCCTGCTGGTCTCACCATGAGGAGCCTTCTCGTAACAAACCTGCAGGGCTGGTACCACAAAACACATGATCTTCAGGAGCATGCACGCTTCCTTTTAGCCAGTGCCTCCACAGCGAGGGTGCTCAGCTAAGGTTAGGGAATATGGTGCCAGCAGACTGAAGAGCCACTCTTAAAGAGAAAAAAACACAGTGGGGACAGATTCAGAGCCATCTGCCCTCAGGGAAGGAGTGGTAGCGGGCAGACACTGTGAGCGTCTAGCAGACAGGTAACACGGACTTGAAAAACTGCCAGACCAAGGGGAGACTGGAAAATGGGCTTTCCCTTTTCCAGGTAAGCACTCTCACCCTGGAGCTGCTGCTGGAGGGGGAGTGAGTGAAGGGGAAAGATGGTAACAGGGAGCACCTCAGGCAGTTTTGTCTTGGAGAAGGAGCTCACCAAGGGTCCATAGTGGCTCAGGCGAGTGAATTCGGAGTAGCTAGGTGCATCTATCTGCAGCCCAGAGTTAGAGGCACAAGCCCTGGGGAGGAGAACAGCCCCAAAATACAGCCCCATTTGTAGGATTTCCAGCTGGCTAGCTTTGGTGGGGCTTCTTGACCCTACTGCCAGACACATGGGCCTCTCCATGCATTGCGCTATCTAGATGTAATATATTGCTACTAACTTGAAAACCCATGCTATAAAGTAACGGTTATTAGAAATGTAAAGTGCAATGTATAAAAAATGCTGTGTTCTCCTTACTATAGAGGAGTAAATTTTGATTAGTGGAAGTGATTAGTCTATAAAATGTAACTTGCCATTTATTAGCTTAACAACCTAACAACCTGGCGTCATTAAATACTCAGGGTGGGAACCACTGTGACCTGTGGAAAAGTATTTGCCTGCAAAAGTGCAAATCAATAGTTCTACATTTAGCTAAAGTTTTATGTCTTATGCCAAATACAGTTCATAAATGTCACTTCATAATTTGCATTAGTACAAATTATTAGCAAAGAGTCACACCCCTGGCTTGCCACACCAAAATACATTGTTAGTTGTTTCAGCGGCTCTTCCG
>NW_009259707.1:5019711-5028416 GCF_000687185.1 Egretta garzetta | reverse complement strand
TGCTTAATGATCCTCTTAAAAATACAACAAAACTGTGTTCTAACAATTTAGAGTCTTATTTTTTTTTCAGGTACCGCCCAAGGAGTCAAAAATTTATAGCAGGCTGAAGTTTTAAACTGTTAGAAACTAAGCTGGATACAGGAATATAAAATCATCAAAATCCATCAAGAAACCAACCTTCTAGATACATAACACTGCAGAATGAATCTAAAAATGTGATAGAATGAAAATACAAATGTGATTGATGTCAAAAAAAATGAAAGGTCATTTTCTGTAGATGCTTTTTAAAATTTATTGCTTGAAACAGTACTTTCTGAAAAAATGTTCATAGTGATATTTTGCCATGAATTCAAGTGTCCTATTCTAACTACTTTCCTTAATTATACTGAGGTTACAGACATTTTCAGTCACTTATCCAGATACAGTATTCGGGGCAGTAGCATTTGCGAGTTATGTATTGGAGATAGATCTGAACTTCAGACTCCATGTAGCATAGTGAGCACACCTTAACAATTTTAATTGGCCACGATACCACCGAGAGGTCAGCAGTGAAATCTGTATCCCAAAGTTTATGGCTGTCATTTTATAGATTTTGATCTAGGGTTAGTGCTCACACAGCAATTAATGACCAAACTGTGATATTTAAACTACTGGTCTCAAATGCAGGCGCTCTTCCTGAGCAATCAGAGACCGTGACAAAACCCAGCAGAAGGTCACAGCCTGCTCCTCTGTGCACAGACGTTGTGCTCTCCCTACAGCCGGAGGCCGTAATCCTCCCGGTGCTTGCACTGGATGTGTGCTAACACGGCTCTCTCTTGTCCTCCACCTGCCTGCCGTGGTAAGGACCAGACACATCGTGGCCCAAGCCAGGTGTTAGAAAGGGGGAGAGAGAGGAGCTAACTAAGGAAACCTTCAAAAGGTTATGTTAGCGATGACAAATGTTGTGCAAAGGGTCATAAATGCACTTTCACAAAAACCCGCAGATAGAAGGGACGTTAGCCAGAGCTTCTTGGGATGGCGCATTCCCCATCATTTAACACCCGTAATGGAACAGCGTCCTCGTATTTCTCATGACACTGTTATTCTTCTTAATGGGGATTAACAGCCTTTCGTGTTATTTCCTGCCTAGATTTCTCATGAACTAACATCCCCACATCAGATACTATATTAGCCAATAATAAGAATAAATGACAGGCTGCATAGTTTCTTGCCTGACAAGGGTGCTGCATTATCCCACCACACAAAGAGTACAAAGAAATTTCTGGGGTTTATTTATTGTTTTGGCTATTACATAAAAATATTACAGAAATAAAAAATCTGAAGAACTAGTACGGTGTGGTATTGCTCCAGTCATAATGTGCTAGTACACAATCAATTCTTATAAAAGCTTTTCTTTTTCAGAGTAGTTTAGTTGTCCAAGGGGAATAAATAATTTACTGCTTGTTCAATCCAGTACTTCTCTCCTATTATTTTAAAAAATTTATTCTACTTTGCATTTAACACATAAAGGGTTCTTTGTTTACATTTTGACCATTTTAAATCTGTTTCCTCTTTAAGCATGTAGAGGATACCCTTGGCCAAGTGAGCTCACCAGCATGATGCTGATGGCGTGAGCAGATTTCAGGTGTACATTTTATCCTCCTTATTTCTGAAGCCAGTATGGGCTACCTGGATTTATTTCACTGTAAATTTTCACAATTTCCGCATTTTCAAATGAAAAACTTAGAGAGCTCATAGGCACAGACGTGTATTCTTAATATACCTAAATACAAGTTAGTGTTGTCAAACTGGTTCACAGCTGGCTAGAAACTACCCTGCAGTTGATACAGCTGTCAGGAAACTCTGCAGAGAAAGGTTGGAGCAGCTGGCGGACACTAGAGGTGGCCACATCTAAAAGAGGACCACACGATGTTGGCCAGCATCTGCACTGCCTGCGCTCTACCCACTCGTGGCTGCACGGAGGAGCTTCCCCATGCCCTGGGCAGAGCATCCCCAGCACCTTCCACAACCTAAGATTTCTTGGAGAGGAAGAACCTTAAATAGTCGAGTACCTCCATTTTTAGAGGATGAGATTATGCCCTAGGCATTTACTTAACGCTTCCATCTAGCAGGTTTTTTCACATTTTCATAGAGAAAGTACTCTTAGTAGTTCTCCTAAGAAAAAATACAGTGTTTCAGTTGGAGACAGGCCTTAATTTATCATTAAGAAAGAAAAAAACCCCAATTTGTACATGTTTTCTACACTGTCTTCCCAAATGTTTGCATCTTTAAAGCATTTGAGGAATAATCTTAAAAGGTTGAGAATGGAAATGAATCCATGAAATAGCACAACACATGCCTGTATTAGTGGTATCTTTAGCCGAGAAACCCAAAATTTAATTTTTACTTTTAAACTGCCTTTTTCAAACCCATTTACTGGTGGGGGAGAAGTCAGTATTTACTAGCAAAGTGAACAGAATTTCGAGGATCAGATTTCCAATTCAGCTTTTCAGTTTCACCTTCTCCCCAGACAGACATGGAACAGTGAATCTAAAAACTCCTGAGAGGTGCTGCATGACCTGCATGGCCTTCCCCTAGAATCTTTTTAATGCCAATGTCAAAATCACTCATTTATTGTCTTTGGTATCACACAGAGATTCTGAACTGCATTCAAATCTCAGATGTCACAGTGTTTTAAAATAGCAGCGTTGCTTGATTATAAAAGGGATCTGCGCTGGCGCATCACTTGGAAACAGGCAAAAGATGTATCAAACTCTCTTCTGAATTTGTTATCTATGTTGGCCCTGCTGTTGGTGTGATTCCTTCCCAATTTCTGCTCCAGTGACTCTCATGGTCCTGGTGAGTGGTCTCTACGTGCATTTGCAGTATTTTCACTGATGTATTTTTCAGCTAAAAGTGTGATGAATACACAGTGACCTGTGAATGATCTTGAGGGCTGACACTCATCTGCTGACCCTTAAAGCTTTGAAATAACGACAGTAAAATATTTAAAGACAGGAATGAAACACAATCTCTCTCTAAAATACAATTTAATGACTAGTGAGTATTAAAAAGCAACATGTGTGGCCATCCTAAAATACAGTGTCATCACTCCAGCTCCAGATTAAATGTAGTGAAACCCTACTGCTAGCCCTGGAATGAATACAATGTTAGATTCAGTTCATTATTTCCCCATTACATTGCAAAACCTTTGCACCAGTGGCTGAAATTCCTGATCAGTTTTATGGCCTGCCTACAAGACCACAGGTCCAGGTCACACCGCTGACTGAACGTTTGAACTATTGCTTGGTTTGGATCTGGAGGTTAGTGGAGAGCAATAGAAATGGAGGTCTAACATATTTCATTGCCTTAAGAAGCACACTTTTCCTCTCTAAGAATAAAAACCTGGGCTTGGTTTCTGCAGCTTATTGGCAGGAACATCATGCTTGGATCGCATGGCACAAGGGCTTACGGCTATTCATGCTGCTTCTGCATGGACTGTGAAGTCCTAGACAGTCTGGGCCACATTCTCAGGAAGAGAGGTTGAAAATTTTAGGGTAGAAATATTTGACTGCACTGATTCAATGTTGGCCTTCACAAAATTATTCATAAACTCACTAAATTGTTTCAGTTGAAAAAACCAATCAGGTCTACGTTTACAAGACCGTTGATAGCAATCTGTTTACTATTAACCTCACTTCTAGCATGCGGTACGTATGAGAACCAGGTTCAAATCCACTCACTAACTTGATTGATTGCAAGCAGGGATCTGAGCCCAGGTCATCACACTTTTTCTCCCTGGTTCACTGCATGTTTAAATAGGGTGCACAAATTGAATATCTCCCACAGAACTAACTGGGTAAGCCTCGCCCCCCTGTGCATGTCACATGCTGAGCAGATGCTCATCGGGAAGGAGGGAGAGCTGCATTCACATCCATCCTGCTCCAAGTAACAGCAAGGCTGAACTCCCACTTAGCGATGTGGAGATGGGACATGTGCAATTTCTTCTGTTAAAGCTGTTCCACTTTTTTTTCCCTGAATATTTAATATTCAAAAAGAGAGAGCAAGTAAATAACTCCCTTGCTTGATGGGGAATTAATTCAGGACATGGGATGCCTAGGTTCTGTTCTCTGTGCCAGGGACCAGTTTGCAATGGGAAAGCAGAGCAGCATCAAAAGAAAGGGTGGAAAACCCTTCCCAGTCCTCTCTGGAGTATCCTGCAGGTATGCAGTCAGAACAGTCTTTCGAAGGCTTTTAGGTAAAAGTAGCTGAGCCACCTTTTCCTCACTCCATTTTATCAGTCTAATCAGAAACTGCCTTTGCTTTCAGCACAAGCATGTTCTACAGCAGCACTTTACCTTTGGGTTGGAGCAGGATGTTTTGTTCCATTCGAAATAATGCCCCATATTTTTTATTCTGATGAAAAAAAAATATTTTCAGTTTCAGCTAATTCTTAAATAATTTTTAATGTATTTTTACTTGGCTAGAGAACTGAAGCAAAGCACACACGACTTACTCAAGGCTCGTCCCTTTCTTGAAATTTTTCTACTGCTGCTGACTGTGTTGATAATGGAATTGAACCTTCTGAATTTTAAGCAAAAGAGGTCAGTTAATGGTTATTTCCTGAAAGGCTTTCCTTTAATTCACTACAACGACTGACTAAAAGTAGCCCGGGAGCATTACAACTTGTTTGGGATAGGAGGAGGGAAGGGATTGAGACACTCCAGAGAGGTCTGCTCATGACCAGCAGGAGTTAACACTGGCTCCTCTGGCAATCAAAAATAATGGTAAGATGGTATGCATATTCAAAAATGCCCGAGATCATGCTTGTCGGCACCTACATGTGCAGGATCCTCTTGTCTCCGGGAAAAGTGTGCCTTCCTGGAGGTTGACACCATCCCACTATAAACCTCCCTGGTTTTGATATTTATGTGCCTGGCTCTGGGTAGATCCCAGTATTGTCAGTGATGCTTGACCTCCTGCAAAGAAAGAGGCTGGCAGTGAGACACTTCCAATGCAGGTCCCTGGGCACTGGACTTGGTTTGCTTCTGCTTTTTTTCTGTGTTTTAGGAACTTCAAAAAATCACCTACCTGACTGTTGTCAAATCCCAAACGTCAAATTCAGCTCTGTGAATTGATGGGATGGGTATGGCAGAAGGGGAACATTTGTGTTTGGGATTCAACAGAACTTCAAAAAATAAATGGGGTCGACTGACACAGAGATGCTAATACTAATGATATCATAAATATTAAATGCCTTTTCTTAGGTGATGGAAATTTCTTGTTGTTATCACACGACGCCCAAGTACAAAGGTAGGTGCTTACTCAGCAAATGTTTTATGACAAGACATACAGTAAGTCAAGGCCAATGTTCAATATCAAGAAAATAATTGTGTGACTTGGTGGTCATGGCATTCATCCAGCTGTGAAGACTTCTGGTTTCTGATTTCCCTTCCAAAAAACAGTTAACGAATGAAGTGTGGAAAAGGATCAAAATAAGAGACTGCAACCCCTTTTCTTGCTTTCCCCAAGGTATCCTATGTAAAAGGATACACATGCATATGGATTGAGAATGGATTAAGAGCAGCCCTGTGGAGAAGGACTTGGGAATATTGGAAGATGAAAATTTGAACATGAGCTGGCAATGTCAGCTGGCAGCCCAGAATACCAGTCATAACCTGGGCTGCACCAAAAGCAGGGTGGCCAGCAGGTCAAGGGAGGTGATTCTGCCCCTCTGTTCCGCTCTGGTGAGACCCCACCTGGAGCCCTGCATCCAGCTCTGGGGTCCTCAGCACAAGAAGGACATGGACTTGTTTGAGTGGGTCCAGAGGAGGTCACAGAAATGATCCGAGGGCTGAAGCACCTCTCCTACGAGGACAGGCTGAGAGAGTTGGGCTTGTTCAGCCTGGAGAAGAGAAGGCTGCAGGGAGACCTGATTACAGCCTTTCAGTACTTCAGTACAGGGGGCCTATATGAAAGATGGGGACAAACTTTTTAGTAGAGACTGTAGCGACAGGACAAGGTGTAATGGTTTTAAACTAAAAGAGGGTAGATTCAGGCTAGATATAAGGAAGAAATTTGTTGTGATGAGGGTGGTGAAACACTGGCACAGGTTGCCCAGGGAAGTGGTGGAGGCCCCATCCCTGGCAACATTCAAGGCCAGGCTGGACGGGGCTCTGAGCAACCTGATCCAGTTGAAGATGTCCCTGCTCACTGCAGGGGGGTTGGACTAAATGACCTCTAGGGGTCCCTTCCAACCCAAACCATTCTGTGATTCTATATCTACTTATACACGTATATACACATATACAGACATATACTGACATACATGCATGTATATATGTATTTATACATGCACAGACATGGTATTTGGAGTGACATACAATGCACCTATTTTTAGTCAGGCCTGGATATAGAACTCTGTCACAACTTCTGCTGTCAGAAACAGAATAGCTTTAATAAACTTTGCTCTTTCTGAAGCATCTAAGGAATATCCCAGCGCTTCTCCCACTGATTTCTGTCCTACTCATGGTCATAGATATAGTTCCCACATATAGGCCTGTGACAATCTCAAAGTCAGTGCCTGATTTCTTTTTAACAGCACATATGGAAAGATTCACCCGGACCATCCCACGAGGATGATGGCTCCCTAGGGCCTTCTGTGTAACTCTGCACGGGTGCTGCTTTAAAAGACCATAATGCTACACTCTTCAGAGAGGTCCTGGCCATCTTTTTTGTCATCAGATGCTGGCTGTAGCCTTACTGGGTATCCTTCCTGTGCCGAATGAGCATTTCTGTGCTTCCACTACTGGCTTGCTGTTGCAGCTCTTTAATTCATCCTGTCACTTTCTCCACTATCATGGCTTTGAGAGTTTATTTGCTGCAGGCAACGGAGAGCTTGCACAACAGTGTGACATGAAATGTAGCACCAGGCTGCTAGTACCTACTGTTGGTGCACCGCTCCAGTCCAGCAGCACAGTCTGCGTGTGTTTATCTCTTCAGTTTGCCTTTGCAATATATTTTCTTGGCAATCTTGACAGCTGCTTCTGCTTCGCCGTTAGACCGGGGGAGATGCTGAGAAGGCACGATATGGTCAAAGCCTGCTGACGCTGTACACTTCTGACATGCAAACTAAGGTCCATTATCCGTAACAACTATTTCTGCAGCCCTCTCCCAGGCAAACTCAGCCTTATGGCCGTCAGTGGTAGAAACTGCTGCTTTTTTATGTAAGGGATCCATTTCCCAGCCGTCAACAAAAGCACTCTGCATTCATTAAGGCAGGAGGGGAAAAACGAAGACGAGACGAGCTGTGGGGTTTTGTTTAACCTTGTTCCTCAGGGACACTGGCCTCCTTGCAGCCGCCATCCAGTAGACCAAGCGCTAAGTAGCTCAAAGCAAGATGGCTCCCTTAGGGAACTAATGGAGTATTTACACAATGAGGCTGCTGACAGCCTGTCTGTATTAATACTGGTTAAAACAAAATTTGAGATGCTCATAGAGCACAGGTTGGCAATTTAGAGGAGTGAGCTGACAGTATTGGAAAATAAAGAGAAAACAGAGAAAAGAAGAGATGCAGACTCGAAAACATTGCTTTTGCTGAAATGCTGCTAAATATCAATAGATTTCAAGGCCCATGACAGAGTGAGAAAATGAACTTCCGAAGAATTACGCTAGTTCAAGAACCAGCTCAGGACCATTTCTTGTGCGAGGAGACCTACGACCCTAATGGAGACCTAATGATTCAGCCATCACCACTGCTAAAGGAAGAGTCCCTTGTACCTGTCAACTGGCATTAGCCATAACCCTCATAAATGTCTTCACCAGAGACGGCTTTGCTGTGGGTGCGGGTGTGCATGCCCTCCTCTCCAGGCGGCTGGAGGCCAGGGAACTGCTGGGGAGGCTGTGGGGCGTCTGCCTGGCCACAGGGCCAGCCTCTCCCTGCCTCGCCAAAGCCCTTCCGCAGGAGGGGAGGCAATCTTCCTCCCTCCTGGCCACAGGCTGAACTAAATTGAGGTGCTCACCCCAACTGGCGCTAGAGAATACTCTCCTTGTTGATATTAGGGTCAGCATTTGCTTCAGGGGAAGAGGGTTACATTTTAGAGAAGGCAGGGGACACTCTTGGACAAGGTGCCTAAGCAAATCGTAATTTTCAACAGCTCTGTTGGGAATACAACAAAACCTCTGCTGTGCAACCGCTCTGTCTTGTGCAAAACAAGGAGGAAACCTTGCCATATCTCTCCACCAAGATATGCCAATAGATGCAATTAGTTTGAGCAAACAGATTTTCCTCTGGACTTTGGTTTAGTTACCAAGACTAGAAGAGGGATCAGCTTCAACTGTTTTTGTTTTTTTTTATCTGTTGAGCTCCAAAAATGTTAAACTTATATTGAACCTAGAAAAGGCAGAGCTTTAAGAAGCTTTTGTTTCAAATAAATGAACAATGCTATCAGAAATATGAAGTATGGCATTCTGAAGTACGATATTGCATTTCAATTCCCCTGTCAGCTGGGGATCTTTCATGATGAAAAGTTGTTTATAAATTTAAGGCAATACCAAGACACTATTTTTCTTTTTTATGAAAAGGAAGGAAATATTTACACTTATTCTCTTTTACATGGTTACATGTAAAAACAATATACATAAATACTGTATGGGCTAAAGGGCTATAATTCTGCCACACACTTATCTTTTATTTTGCATGGCGATTTTGGTTTGTTTGGGTTTCC
>NW_009259707.1:4995002-5019607 GCF_000687185.1 Egretta garzetta | reverse complement strand
GCCAGCTGCTGCAAGTAATTTAATGGACTTTATGTTGCCTAGGTAATCTTAAAGGTTTTAAACTTTTCATTTTCTTTGTGCTTTAATACTGATCTCATTGTGATGGCATTTTTTTTATTTTACATCTGGGTCACGTGTCATATGGCACGTGTCATATCATTAGCTTATTCACTCCAATATCTGTACGCTTGCTAAATATACCTGAAAGTCACCATGCTGTGAAGATGACAAGATAACAACACAAATCTACATTCAGTTTTGCTCAATTTCAGGTATGAGGCCACATCTCACAAGGTACAGGTAAAAGGTCACATCTAGTGAGATCCTTCATCTCGCATCCCTTCCATCCTCCCAATCAGAGGAGATCAGGCTAGTTCACTTGAAACTAGTGACACGAAGATTTTGCAGTAGTCCTGTTCCTCTCCCTGACACATGCTCATTTGAAGAATAAACCAACAACAATTTAGCTGAGATTGGAAGTGTGTTTCCTTACAGACTTGCTCATAATTCAGAACAAAATGCTACTTAAAAAAAACCCAAAAAACAGGGTCTTTAAAATATCTAAATGTCAGTGTGTCTACGAAAAGTGTAATTAAGGATTTTGGCTTTGTAATGTTGCACTGACAGACAAGCAAAATGTGTCCTGTGAAATGTCAGCAGAACAACTTTGACATATGTCAGTGCCATGCCCTTCCCTGAAATACTGTGTTTAGTTCTTGCTGTCTAACTGGGTTGTGTGAGAACTTGTTAGTTCTGAGGTCCCAATGGCTGTGTCTTGACTGGAGAAGACCTGTTAACGCCCAGTTGTGCAACAGCCTTTGCTTAGATTTTTTAAGCACCATCCAGTGCTTGGATTTCTAGTGGAAAAGTAGGTATGTCGGCAGGAAGGAAGCCACAATATTCTCCAGAAATCCCTCTGATAACTGGGAGATCAGGACTGTGAAGTGCCCTGAGGAACACAACTGCTTTGCAGTTAGGACAGAGACCAAAAGAGGATAAAGTGAAAATAGGAATTTAAATAGCTGGTAAAAATGATGAGGGGCATGGGTGGACTTCCAGATGAAGACAGATGGAAAAGATTTGAATGGCTTAGCTGAGGGAAGAAAGGGTCACAGATTATTGCCGCAAAAGTCAATTGGATGCTGCCATTTGCCTTTTCTTGCAATACCAACATAAGGGAAAGGTTGATGACACTGAAGACAGATTTAACTTTTTTTTTTTTTTTTAGGTGAAACATAATTAAACTGTGGCATTCACTGTCACAAAGTAATGAGAAAAGCCTGGAGCTGAGCAGGATTAAAGAGAGACAGGACCTTTATATAGGTAACAAGAACATGTTCCGTTACCTTAGTTGACAAACACAGTTTTCTTAATGCGAAGCGTACAGCCTCACATTTCAGTGTATAAAGCAACTAGAAACCTCGAGACTGGGGAGGCAGTGCTCCCCCCAGGAAGGTTATTTTGTACCTCAGTGCCTTGCCTTGAGGCCAGAGGCGGGATGCTGGAGAAGACAGACAGCTGGTCCTGTCCGGAATGGCAATCCCTACATTTCAGTGTTTATATGCAAGAAGTTAACAGCTCAGTTATAACCAAAACAAATTTGAGTGAGATCAGTTGATAAGGCAAATCCAATCATAAAGAAGAGAGAAAGTCTTATGTGTACGCAGTAAATTCTTGTACGGAAAGAAAATAAATAAAACCAGTTAAAGTAAATACAGCCCAGTAAAACTGAATAATGTCCAAAGTGCTCAGATATAATTCTCACAAATGAAGGTGTCTTTCTGTTCCGGCAGCCTGTGCTGAGGCACAGAGTGTCTAATATTTTCTCCGACAGTAACAAACAATTGTCACAAGACCATGAGGCATTTTTCCGTTCTTCCTAAAATTCTTAAAGCAGCAGGTCCGGATTGGGGAAAAACACTCTTAGCCACAGAAGACTGCTTCCCCAGCCGGCGCAGATTGCTGCAGAGCCTTTGACGTCAATGGAACCATACCGATTTACACTGGCTGAGGATATCTCTGCTCAGCAAAAACCTTCAGTGAGATGGTGGTGTCCCCCAGCTAATTTTATTAATTCTTATAATCATATTTATTCTCAAGCCTGATCCTGGTGCTTGAATGTGAGAAGGAATCACTGAAATTTAATTTTACGGCTCTGAAAAACCATTTGTTCACATTCTTTGAGTTGTGATACAGGTTTTATTCCGCTCCCCCATCAGTTCAAACAAATCTGGGAAAGAGCAGAACCATGTGTTGTTATATATATTTACTGGCTTACCTTGCTGCTTCTTATTAGCTTATAGCTAAAAAAAAATAGCTTTATTTCCCCCCTGTTTTAAAGGCAAATTTGCAAGTCAGTCATGTAGGATATAAGCTCAGTCCTTTGGCAATTCTACTTATATTTTTGTTCTCGTTATTAATATTTATTGTTTGTTCTTTTTTATTAACGAATAGATTTAAAGTAACTTAAATTTGCGGATCATTTTTACTGTCAAATTTTTCATCTTGAGACTACAGAGGTAATGGCCGCAGGAATCTTCAACACATTGCTGTATAAAAAGCTGTACATGTCTGAATAAAATGACATAATCTAAACACTTAAATCTTGGAAATTAACCTAGAACGAGGTACTGTGCCTCTCCTTAGCTAGTGAAAGGCAACCTTTCCCAGTTGAATTTCCCCCATATTCCCTCATAGTTCCCTTCAGATCACTCTCCCATGTAACACTGGATGAGCACAGTAAAATGGCTTTGTACAAAGAATATTGAAAATACTGGTCTGTGTCTTCTGACAGCAATCTGCATCTCCTGTTTCTCAGCTCTCACTTTGAATAAGTGTAGCCTTAGCTGTGAACAAATTACGCTGCAGTTTTGTAAATCCTGAGATAAATGGCTACATACAGATGAAGGTAAGCAGTGCCAAAATCAAAGAGAAATGCATTACAGTGGTTTGAATGCACAGTCCAACACCGCCACGAATTTAGTCCCATAAACCAGATTTAAATAGAGCAAGCAATGACAAAACCAAAACCAGGCAGTGAAAGACCCAAGCCAAGCCCAACAGCTCCCACACTCAGAAGAAGTCTGAGGTTTGCAAGAAGCCTATGCCCACTATCTGCCCCAACAGATCAGGGTGGGAGAGCAACTGCTTGGCTGCTTGCTTGTCTTTCAAAACTGACAAAGGTCAACTTGACTGACATCCTTCCTGGAGTTTGAAAAGTGAACAGAATACTTTTTTTTTTTTTCCCTCCTTCCTGAAAGAAGAGACTGTGAAAAGCAAGTGCCTGAGCAATTACTTTCTCAAGGAGCGTACTGTGGCCTTTAATCAGCAGCCAGCCAGTCCAGGGTGACTCACTTCACATCACTAGGGCTATTTCTTCTCACAGTGACGCAACTGAAGTTCTCCACATTACAGTAGTTTTAATGCATGAGAGCCTTGCAGCCACTCATGACATGCAAGGTGGCAAATGTACTCCCCGTGAGGAAGCTCTGGAAGTGAGGCACTGCCTCACCCCTAAACACTCCTGCTTTCAGTGCAGTTATGCCATGCAAAAAAAAGTACAGAAACGTGGATAAAATGTGGGAAACCCCCCTATACCGGGTTCTGCATGCTGGTCCTCTGAATGCTGCATGATACATTTGGCAGCTAGTTGGAAAACTGAAACATTTGGTCCCTCAAGCCTGGATCTGAGCCAGGAGCACTGATGCTCTTGGCTCTACTGAACCAGTCAAGAGGCAGTATGGCACCCACTGGCATGGTGTGCTTCATACAGACCATCAGGGTGGAAGGAAAAGCTCCTCTGGTGTCCCCGCGTCCATTGGTCTCAGCAAAAAAGAGAGGCCAGGATTTTGTCTCCTCTTCCCACCTGGGGCTGCTGGGGAGAGTCAATACCCTGGCAGAGCCAGCAGAAGCCTCTGCTCTGTTGTCAGGGGAGGGATGAGGAGGAGAAGGAGGAGAAGGACATCCTTGTGCCCTCAGTCCTCCAAATGCTCTTCTCTAGCCTCAGAGGGCAGTGCAAGATCTCACGCCTTGTCACAAGAAGCCTTGGATGAAGACCTCGTAAGAAGGGCGGGAGGAAGGTGAGGGAAGGAGAGAGGGGAGCAAGTCAGAAAGAGAGGCCAGTGCTGAGGCTCTTCACTCATTGCAAAGGTAGGGAAGGAGATGCAAGAGCAGGGGAGGGGGGGAAGGGACTGCCATGGGGCTTCCTGAAGTCACCTCAATGGAGCAGATGAGCATGGACATCTTTGTTTGCAAAATCGGGGCCCCAGTGTCCAGTGCCTAACACACTGCTGCTCGTCCTGTTGGGCATGACTCTTTTATTTGGGTAGCTAAGTGGAGAATAAAGCTGCTTTAGAAAAGATACTAGACATTTTCAGGCAGGAGCAATTACCCAAACCATGTCAAAAGTTGATCTAGGCTCAGTTACAGATGATCAAGAACAACGCGCTACTTCACAAGTTCAAAAGCTTTGATTAATATTTGCAGCTACTACGCAGCTAAATGCAATACAAATCTAGCCTTAGGGCTTTTGTGTTTCTTTAAAGCATTAGCCATTAATAGGCTAAGTTTACCACTGGGATACAAAGCACTGGCCCAGCAATGCAGCTCGAATGTATTTATTTTCCAATCTATGGTTTTCAAGTACAGTGTATCATTTCTACAAGGCTTTAATGAGAGCCAAGAGGTGTACATTATAAGCAACAAATTTCTATTTCTAATGGAGCTCAGTTCAGATCAGAGAGTGATTTATTAGCTTTCCTCAGCTTTTACTTGTATTTCACTACAGAGATCAGAAATTTAGATTTAGATCTAAAATTCACAGGATAGCATCAAGAGCCTTGTTTTCAAAGTCAAGATTTTTTTAATCTTAAATTTACGAATGTTCCATCCTGCTTAAGGTCAATCATTCTGAGGAACAGTGAGTATCTGCCAGCTGCTCTGGACTGTCTCATTAAAATGAAAGCATTTAACTTCTAAAAGCAAAAAGAAAAAAAAAAAAAAGCATTTTTGAGAGCACACATATTTAGTGAAAAAGCAGAAGGAAAGACATTTGTCTAAATAAGTAACTCCTCGGATGTTGATTACTACAGTTACTGTCAGTAATAGCAGAAATAACAAGACCAATGCTATTTGTCGCCAGACAGTGGAACAGGGACTGACCTCTCCAGCAGAAGACAAAGACGGTGTCCACTGATCTGCAACCTGTAAGCTGGATGTAAAGTATGACCGATTTGGAGGTCCATGAAGCTTCATGAGTAAGTCCAGCATGCCGGGGCCCCAACACAGTCAGCTGGCAAACATCCAGAAAAGGCTGTCTGTTAGGGTTATGATAAATGGCCTAACATGACCACTGGCTCGTTCAGAGATTAGCCCTTGTGCTGAATGGTACAGGACCAAAAGCAGGAGGAAACCAGAATAAAGGTGACAGAACCTAGAAAGAACTGTTTACTATTTGAACAGTGTTCAAAGCAGATGTTTCCTGGAGGTGGAATCGAAGAAAGCTTGCCACAGATAACAAAAATTGTTATTTCTAACATATTGAAGCACTATAAAAGAAGTTCACACTAGAATCATTTTTTTAATAAAACACTTAGAATAACATCAAAATTTGAATATTAGAAATATAATGCCACAATGTGCTCTGAATATTAAGTAAAGCTATATTGAAAACTCCACATAACCTCCTTTCTTGCCATCTAACTGAACTGAGTAAGAAAAATTTTTAAACAAATAGAATACTAACAAATAGCATGCGTTGGTTGTGATAGAAATGTTAATGTACTATTTACCAGTGTCATTTATTTTATCCTTGCCCAATCCATTTATTTGTGGTTGTTATGTTAGTAAGGCTAGACTTTACTGAAGAGTAAAGAGAAGAGGGGCATTTTGAGCTTATGGCTCTTTCTACAGCATCTCCTTGAGACAAGAGTCCATTTCTGCTTATTCATGGCTCTCTTCTGTCACGTAGACCTGTTTGTTCTCGCTGGAAAATCTGAGGACAGTAAGAGCAGAGTGACTCAAGTTTACATGATCAGATGAATTTTTTTCTTCCTCTAATGGAAAAGACAGACATTAACTCATCCCTCTCTTTACATAGATTTATTATGTTCAATAATTGTCTGTTATTATTACTGTACATTGTAATCTATTTCTAATGAATCCCTCTTGGTTATGGTGAATCAAGTCTTGCATAATAAATTCTAATCTGTTAGTCATTATCTTTGTTAATATTTTACAGTCTACATTTATTACCAAGATTAAGAAATAGTTTGTACAGTGCTGGTATTTTCACTATTTTTAAGTGCTATCTCTTCTAATTAGTGATCTCTTTCAATTTGCCTTTGCCGCCTTAGATTAGCACCAGCCACACTGGAAACATCAAAGTTTTCAGTCTTTTTTTTAGTGTCTTCTGCTGGGAAACACAAGTTACAAAATTCCCATGTATTTTTTAGAATGGGTGTTTCTTCGCGTGCCGTATCAGCTCATCTGATTGATGCTGCTTGGGTTCAAGCCTGCAAGCAGATGGATTCCAGCGATTTCTCTTTCTCAGTTCTGGAAGACAGAGATTTCTTTGGGGGAAGTAGTAAATCTGCAAAAGCCATAAAGCTGCTTCCCATCTACTAGTTAGAAGGTTTGGGAGTGCACTCTCCAGTCTCCCATTTGTAATACCTTTTACAGTTACAAATGTCTTGGCATAGAGATAATAACTGGGGAGCTATTATCAGGTCTTGTAATCTCATTACAAAACAGCCATCTCTGGCTTGATGAGAGTTAGCCACAGAAGAATCCACACTCTGCATTAAAACACTGAGGGATATGGTGCTCAGCCCCCATTTAATTAGATGCATGGTAAGAGTTTGTTTAATGTCACGCCCGTGAGCATTACTGCAGTGAAGTGAGGGAAGGGGCCATTTCAGTCGGCTGAATAATTCCTGAACAGTATTATGAGCCTGAAGAACCCCCTCGAGGACTTCATTACACATCCTTATGTGGTGGTGAACATCTCTGAGCAGGCTGCCATCCGGGTTGCTTTTGGTAGAAGGGGCCAGCAGTGCCTTTGCCAAAGCTGTTTGTGCCTTCTGCAGTCTTTGTTCGGGCAAAGGGTTAAGGGTGGATGAGCGATGCTCACTGTTAGTCTCCCTACAAACGCTTATCGGCATTTGGCAATTAGATTTGGCAATTAGAGCCGGTTGGTAAACTTTTGATGATAAGCAATGGAAAATGCTGATTTGTTCAAGCTTTTAATGGGAACATATTGGGTTCAATTAAGTGTTTTTGGAAGGGTTCCTTAGGGCACAATGGCCTTGTGGTAAAAAAATTGTAAGCCTTTGCAGTAGATGAATAATTAGGTACTCACCCAAGGCCCTGCTCTGCTTTATTGGAGCAGAATCTGAACTTTTATATATTGGGCAAATATCTGGCCTGATCTGATAATGTGTACTAGCGAAAGCACTCTGCCTGGAGGGCGGCAAGGATCTCTCCATCACAGGAATCTTCAAAAAGTCTTGAAGTGAATGTGTACCATCATCGTGCCGCGGTATCGGTAGGACAGCAGGACTGCTCTCTCTCTGCCTCTAGGAGCACTGCAATGAGTCCTGTAGTCCATCCATAATTTCTCCTGGATGTCTTTCTAAGATGTGATCTGGTTTTGCAGAGCCCTAGCTTTTTATGGCATTTGTCAATGCTTTTTTATACTGCTGGAAACAATTTTTTATTTATCTTTTTCTAATCTCTAAGAAGAGATTGTTTTCTTCAGATTCCATTGCTGTACCTAATACACTGTGTAGAGCAGCTTCCCTTTCAGCAGTTCTAAAATGTTCTTTAATATGTGGTCAGTATATAACCTTTTCTATCATTCCCCGTGGGTTCTTCATAACTGACGCCCAATCAGCACTATTAAACCAGTGTGAGAAAGCTTATATCGAATAGCTAACTCCTCAGCAGCGTCTTCCCTGCTGGAGCATGGAGTCTCTGTCCAAGTTTACACAGTGCATTGCAAATGTTCGCAGCAAAGTGGAAGGAAGCGGGAATGGGCAGCAGGCAGAGACGGCCAGGAAACACCGGCTGTCCTTCAACGTGCAAAATATCCACCCCTCAAATCTGACATGTCAACACTGGTTTGCCACGGTTATATCAATGAAGAGGAATTAATGAGTGAGACGACCCAGGCCCCTTCCCCCATTTCACTGGCGACTCTGATCCCTGATTTATTTGCAGAATTCACGGTGGTGAACTTAATCATCACTGAAGGGAACAGAAAACACCTGGCAGTGGAATGACAGCCTCAAGAAGTCGTGTGCAGCTGCCTTTTGCTGTGCTGTGGTATGGGCAAATATGCCAGAAAGGGTAGCTTTGAAAGCAGCACGCAGCAAAGCTTGCACTGCAGCTATCGAAGCCGTAGTTGCCCCAGAATTTTCTTTTCTATGAATATACAGGTTATGAAGCTCCAGGCCTGATTAAGGCCTTTGGATACTTCCTTAACATAAGTCTTTATTTGGAACAAAACTAGCCACAGCTCCTGCACTGATGGAAAAAGATCAGTCATGGAAACTGGGAAAAACCAAACAAGAAAGAGAGTAATTTGTGTGTAGCCAACAGACTTTCCATAACCATGGAGCCTTCTCTGGGACTTGAGAACCATCCATAAGGTCACAAGCCTCCTAAATTTGCTGCGACATTATGCTTGGTCACCGCAATGCAAATGGTGGTGTCTTCTTTCAAGAACAAAAAAAATCCAATAAATGATTACACAGTTATTGTCTGTTCTGTGGTGCTATCCTCATTTCCACAGGAAAATTGACAAACACATGAAGGGCATGAAGATGTAGTGAAAATTCAGAAATTAAAAAGGTATGCATTTATGAAAGAAAAAATTAAATACGATATTCATATTGAGGAAGGAGGGGAGAGATCACAGAGAGACAAAACTCTTTGGAGAAAGGGAGACAAGAGCCATCCCTGGACAGAAAAAGTGAAACAAAATATAAAATGCTGGAGATGTACACCTCCTGAGACAGGGTATACACCTGGTGGAGAGTGAGAGTTAGGAGAGAGACTTCAGAGGAAGACAGAGGTTTCCTACTCCCTTTGAAGTGGGGAAGAAAGAGAAAAAGGAAAGGGGGAGGCCATGGAAAGATGAGGGAAAAAGAAAGAAAACTGAAGGAAAAGAGATCAGAAAGAGAGAGGAGTAAAAGTTGCAAAATTCATTCCCAGGGAAAAGAGAAATGAAAGAGGAAGGAGGCAGAAAGCCAACAAAGAGGAAAAAGTAAAAATAAAGGAATAAGAGGGACAAAGTCACTCATACATGTGGCTACTGAAAGCCACTGAAAATAAAGTCCTTCAGTCATCAGAAATATCTACCAGGAGACATCAAGTATGTGCCTGTGTAGGAGAAAATGGGGAGATCTGCTTGCAGTTGTGAGATGAGCATGAGGGATATCATTGATAGCCATGGGAAAGAGGACAGCACATATGTTTCTATAGTCTTCTGAGATGGGTCTCATATTTCCCCCTCTGTGAGAATAACGCACTCACTGGTTGCATATATGGACCCATGAAGAGCATGCAGATGTGTGCACACATGCACACACAAAGTATAGCATTTAGAAATGCTTGGATTGATTCCAAGGTAGTTGAACAAAATGAGGCTAATAAAATATAATTAAACATTAATTACTGTAACTATCAAAAATAATTGACTTGTACAAAGCACAGCACTCCTATTAAAAAGGGACCTAAGGGTAATAAAAAACATATACTGTTCTGTAATGCAGACATAATAATTGCTATGAAGCAATTAAATTTATAGGCAACTGTTAAAATTCTTTTGTGACTATTTAAAAGTGTGAGCACTGGACAGGTTTGGTCCAAAATTGTCTGCTATAAGGCAGTCTTGCTATTAATAAGGAGTAAACATTGCCATTTAAAAATCAAACCAAAGGTGCACTGCTGCTTGAAGTAAATATGAAGTAAAACCGGGTGGAGCTGTCATAAAAATGCTGCTGCGTGTGTCCCAACAAGTCATCCTTTTTCCGTCAGCTTTTCTTTCTAAAAATCTTTTGAGCATCAGAGAGCCAGAGCTGGCAGAGGAAAGCAGGAGAATTGAGATCTTCGGCTGGCATGAAGCTATGTCACTTCACTCACGTCCTCATGCTTTGCTGATTTTTAAAAGCCAAGGAAAGAACTAGCCTCAGAGCAGGCAGAACTGGAGGAAAGACATGGACTGGCTGAGCCAAGGTCACAGTAAGTGAACGAGAGCCTGAGTAAAGAGGAGTATTTCATGGGCAAGTGGGGCCGAAGTGGAGCTGTAGGCTGAAACAGTTCGTGGCAAGGACCCCCCTACTTGCATTTTAGGGTGTTTGACTTCAGACTAGTGCTTAGTCTGCTCCTACTGATTGAGTGCCCAGTAGGGTCTGGAGTGCATTAGGTGTGTTTCTGGAATGAATTTTTGGTTCACTTTCATCTGAAAGGAATCTAGTTTGCACACGCTAACACCATTCTGTGAGGCGAACCAAAGTCTGGTAAGTGGGGATGACCAAGAGATTGACTTCAGATGCAACTCCTGACCCAAAACAAGGCACTAATGTAGATGCACCTGAAAACCAGATTTATGCTTTTTTATTTTAACTTTTACTTCTAAGGTGCAGGATAGGTATTTCATTCCCTTGCGAAGATCTCATTCTCTTAGCTTGCCTTCAAGAAAAATAAAAGTTGAGTGTTTACATGGAATGCAGTCTTCTTGAGTTAGGGGCAGTGATAACAGCAGGGTACAATCAGAAGGGGCAGCGATAACGATGAAGATTGCACAAATCTGTTTTGCAAAGACAAGTGAAAAAACCACACTGCAGATAGCACTTCTGTGTGTTCTCACTCTGCGAGTCCTTATTCACACACACACACACACACACCCGCATCGCTCTCTCTCCTCTGTTTTGGCTGCAGCCAAAATTTACTAGTTATTGGGCTGTTCATCTCTCACCTTTCTTGTTTAATCTCAGATACCCTATTTACTTGGAAAAGTTTTTATTCTAGTCCACACAGAATAAAAGAGTTGGAACGGAAACAAACAATCTGCAGAGGTTGGAAGTTCATTTTCCTGAGCCTATCCTAATGAGGGAAATGAGAAGTGTTGAAAATTTTAGAAGAGGAAGAAGAATATATTTCATAACTTCTTAGACTCCACTCCTTCTCTACTGCTAGTGTGTTGGCAACAGCTTGATAAGTTAGTGACTTCACTGATTTTAAGAAAATGTTGGCATTCTTACATAAAGCAACTACTAAAAAGGAGTCAAATCTTTAAGGCAGATGTAATATATCATTGTGAGTTGGTGGAGATGCCATGACATGAAACATATTTCGCATATGGCATCCACACTTGTTCTACAAGAAAAATATTAAATGTAGCAAGGTAAAGTCAGTTGAAATTGTGAAGGAATGACACTGCCATCTGACAAATTGTCATTACTATGAGACATTATCATTGCTATGTTCAATTTACAACAATCCACCAATCAAACTTACATCTACCAAGCAGCTCTGCTTTTAGGACATTCATTCATTCATTTATTCATTCATTCAAAGAAAAAATGTGCCAGCCCAAGAACCAACTGAAGGGGCTAAAAGTATCCTGGTTTTGGTTGCGTCTATTGGACTCAGTGCTAAATCATACCATATCATACCGTATCACATCCTATCATATCATCGCATTAGAATGACAAGAAACTGAAGAAAAGTGTGTATTTCAGCTTTTATCCCCAGATTTTCCATGTCATGCTATGCTTTCTGGGCATGCAGCAGGTTGGGCTGCTCCTATGCTATAAATGTTTCTCTTACATAACAATTAATCAGCTAAAAAGTCAAAGAAAGCAACTATTTTTAGCACAATATTGCTAGTCATGCTTCTAGAGTGTTATTTTTTGCTTTTAAATAAAAGGACTTCTTCATGCTGCAGTACTTTCCCATCAATGTGTGGGGCTGTGCCAACTGAAGCAACATTTCTGTATAAAGAACACTGATTAATGATCCAAAATTCCAGGCAAGCTTTATTGTCTCAGTGCTGCTGCTCCAACTGCTTGCGAAGTTTCTGCAAAAAAGGTTTAAGCTATTCATATATAACACCCAAAGTATTCTTCAGGCTTTGGCTCTTTCAGCCCCAAAAGAATGACCCAACCAAAGAATTTTGAAGAAAAATTATATTGTTAGGCAAAAACTTGATTTTTCATTGAAAAAATGTTTTAAATACAAATTTTTACTAGCTTTCCTTCCTACTGGACATGGAGTTGGCTTTTTAAATGTCTTCTGCCAACTATCCAGAGACAAGCATAATTACAAACTGACCTATGGAGCCAATCCTCAATTACTTCAATCTGACATGACACAGTTTTAATTCAAATTGAGGCCTTAATTCTTAATTTTTAAAATCATTTTTAGCATTACAAATACAAACTGTATCCCCAAATCCTGTATTAAAAGAAAACCAAGGTTGTGAATTCTGAACTCAAAAGCTGCAGGAATTAAAGTACCTTCTTTGTTGATGGAGGAAAGACAGAGAAGTAAAGCAAAATGAGTCTGAAAAATCTGAAGCCCAGAATGAAAAATTTAATGTCAGATGGCTTAAGTTCACATACTTCACCTAGTTTCAAAGCAGAACACACCTCTTGAATATACTCCATTTCTTCCTTAAAAAAGATCTGGTGGCAGCTGCAATCCCTGGGCCAGTTAGCATTGGATTTGGTTGACCACTAGTGGAGTCTGGTGCCATCTGAGGACCCTGAGGTCCCCCTAACTTCTGACTCTCATTCCAGAGGAGCCTGGGTACCATAGATCCTGTGTCGTATCTGCCCACCCCTTGAGGACACCTCACTGTCTTGCATTTCAAATGACTTCAGGGACACCTACACAGGAGCACATTTTGCCCCCACTGGATGTGAACTGGTGGATGTTCACAGCATGGAGCTGTGGATGGAGAGAAGAGCTAAGATCTGGACAATGCAACAGGCCCGCCCTGGTCCCCAGACTATATCGATCTGACTTCAGGATCTTTTGGTTTCACACCAAAAATGTAAGATTGCTTCATGCCTTTGAAGGATGGACACCAATGGGATGAGAGTGTTCTTTCTACCCTACAAAGGTGCACCAGCATTAGAGGACAGAATACAGTAAAACCAGCCCTACCTATGGGCAACATCTCCTCATTAATAATATTCACAAGTATTAAAACACCACAAAATGAAGCAATTTTTTTTTTTTCCCCAAATCTATTTGGTTTCTCCTCTAGGATACAGATATTTTTTGAGCAAAGGTCTGTTTCTACAGAATGCTGGGGTCAGGAAGGTAATGCAGCCTTTCTTCATTCAATAAATGAGTCTCAGATTAAATGCGCACCTCTATCATTCCCGAATGTTTACCTACCACGTGACTTCCATTTTTATTAAACATTATCATACACAATGAAATGAACAGAATTTTCCTGTATTTATTTACATGTAAGACTTGATTTAGATATGGGAGATTTAGTACACTGGGGAAGAAAGAGCAATGGGTGTTGATGGTGACAAAAAGGGCAAAATAACTGTTTGCAGCCACCGAGCAGTATTGGAAAAGCAGGGCCTCACCAAAGATAGCTTGCAGTTTTAAAAGGATCAAATGGCTCCCATTAGGTTAAGGGTAACTTTCATACAAAGCAAGATGTGAGTGGCAACAGATTGTACTGTCTGGCTGCCAAGATTTATTGAAGATAAAGGCAGCAAGCTAAATCATTTTCAGGGGAAATCCACCTCAGGATCTGGGAAGTTCTTGCTGTGTCTGATGTGTTTGCTACATCAGAGACACAAGAGATGAGCCGGTCTTTGAAGGAGAGAGCAGTCTGTACAATACTGAGGAAGGCGAGCAGCGGGACGCTACGATAGCCCTGTCAAAACCAGAATTTTCCTGCTAATACAAATCCCATCTGGCAGGCTGGGCATGTATGCCCTCTCATCCTGTCACAACCAACCGAGGCCGCAGCTCAAAGACTATCATGCCAGGCAATATGCAATTTCGTAATTAGTTTTATGGGAAAACCCAACAATCAGAAATTCTCTGTCTTCTCGGGAGCAGTTGTTATGCTTTTCCCAGAGAAACTGGAGACAAGTATCACTTTCAGCTATGTTGAATTCTTAAAAGAAGAAGTGAGGAAACTCCACAGAGTGCAATGAAAATGTTTTAAAAATGCAAATAAGGAGTGTCATACAACAGAGAAGAAGGGGAAAGCTTTTTCCCAGGGAACATCAACTCCATTACTGAACATAATCCCAATACCTTTATAATAAACCCATTTCCTTGAACAATTCCTCTTGTTTTTGAATGACCCTTTAAAAATAGCTATAGATCACAGTAGTCCTATATTAACAGTTGACTTCTCTGTGTGATGAACCCAATTGTATTATTGCAATATGTTGAAAACGTATATACTTTCTACAAAAATGGGGCTATAATAAAAATCTGATAACAGGAGAAAAGCCTTGCGTATCTGTCTTAACCTCACCAAATTTAAAGCTGCTGAAACCAAGTCCTTCTCTTCAAAACACACACAATGAACAAGGGAGTTTTTTAATTCCATAATTAGCAAGAAAATTGTTTCTTCAAAGCTAATTTATATGACATTGCCGCTTTAGTAAAACTGACTGAGCCAAGATGACTGCATGTTAAATTTCGCCAGTGTGGTAAAAGTGATGTCAAGAAACAAGAAAAAATACCGTCATCATGTTCATTTAATGGATAAAACATGAAGTGAGCAGCAGTGGAGATAAGCACCCTGCAGGCTGTTTGGTTTTTCACAACGTATACACGTAGTAATCCCTGACAGTCCTTCTCGGTAAAGAGGGGTTTTTTTCCCCCCCTTGCTTTTTGCTAATGCAGAGCAAAGCTGTGGTGATTGCTGCTTACTAATGCATTAGACTTTTAACAGTGTAAACATGAAGGCAGTAATTCAGAGCACACTAAACTTGAAAGACGTAGCAGACATGTAAAGTTAATTTGATTTACAGCATAATCAGGAGCAGAGTTCTTTTGCCTTTCCTTCCAATCTAAACCTGAGCCCAGAAAAATCAAATTTCTGCCTCCCCACAAACCCAAGAAGCTTCCACTCCCATGTCTTATGTGGATGTAAGAAGAGACAAATTCGACCCAGACCTCGATGTTCTTCGGGGGAATCAGTAATTTTGCTTTGTAACTTGTCTACATTACACTGCCATTATCATTGTCTTTGTTTGTTTGCTTCAAGAGCATTTCCAGTACACCAGGCACTTCCCAAACAAAAAGCAGGTGCTACCCAGATTTGAGTCTCTTGAAGACTGAAGGCAGGAAGACAAAGAAGAGACGAGGTAGCAGGTAACACAATAAAAGCACACACTTGAAAAAAACAAAACAAATAATTCCACTCATGCTACGGCCACAAGCAGTCAGTTCCTTTCCTCGTGACAGATGATGCTCTTAATGATAAACAGCTCTGATTATGCTTCTCTTGTTGGCCAGTTTCAAGCTTGATAGCTCAGGCCCCCTCCTCCTTTGCTACACAAGGTGGTCTCCATTCCCCACCCTAAGCATTTCTTGGTGGGGTCGGGAGGGCATAGCCACCGCAGGTGATTTCTGCACTTCAGGGGGTTGCGTTTGGCCTCAGAGGTACAGGGCCTGATGGGGTGGGATGGGATGGGATGGGATGGGATGGGATGGGATGGGATGGGATGAGGAGGTTGATTAGAGAGAGGAATGTTTGAGGTGGGGAATGGAAACAACCTCTTGCAGCAAAGGAGAGGGGGGGCTGAGCTACCTGCCTTGAATCTAGCAGACTGCCGTAAGGCCAAGCACACAGAGAGCTGCAAGCTAGGGATGAGCCCCTAGCCTAGTTAGCATTCCCAAAGAGGAAATTTCAAAACCACTCAGCCCTTTGCCATGTGCCTAAACTCTTCCCATTAGTCTGGAGAGAAGGCACAGGTGGGATATATGGTGCTACTGTGCATCTACCAAGAGATGCCTCAAGCTTACTGCCCAGGAGGGGCCTCATCGTGTTGGATATGGATAGATCATAAGAAGAGCTGGTGCCATTGACCCTGGTCAACATGAAGCCAATGTTGAGGGACAACTGAAGCTCCTGAAATACAAAATCACTGCCTTTCTGAGCTTCTGTAGAGCATGTGCACTAAAGAAAAATATTGCCTAGCATTTCCCCTTTCCCCCTTCACCAACTTAATGTGCCTTTGCCCCAAGTAAATAATCTGCCTGCATGAATTTAAGCTTCTGTGGGGCAAGATAGCACAGGCATAATGAGTATACTCAAATGTGTCCTCTCAGATATTGCTGAGATGGTTTACAGGGCCAGCTTCCAAAAATTCTATAGGCAAACACTTTCTGATCATTGCTGGGACAAAAGCTCACCCATCTCCTAATGCATCTGATGCAAGAGGTGTGCATAAATAGAAATAAAGAAAAACATACATCTGCACATGTGCCTGCTAATGATTAGACAGGTATCAAAAGAAAACAGGGGTAAGCCTGGAGGATTTTACCCCAGTCAGATGCATTCAATACGGCATAGACCGCTAAAAGAGACAAACACCAGACAGCGAATACAGTAAAATAGAAGGTGGCAAAATGGAAAACACAGATAGCTTTGTGTAACTGAGAAGCGTCCTCATGGAGGACAATGACTGCTCCAAGGGGACTGTGAGGAGAGCAGTGCTGGCACCACCACCCCAGAGAAACAGGGATGCTATGTGGACAGGCAAGGGGCTCTCCCGAAATGCAAAACTGAAACTGTTCTGCATGCATGCTCTCTGTCCGTCTCTACACACCAGAGATGCGGACCTCTGAGAAAGCTGCCAGGCAAGGACTTCCAACCTCTGAAATGAATTGTGTACAGGCAGTCGAGGAGATGGCTTGAGAAATAAGAAAATCACGGGGAGGATTTGTGTGAAGGAGAGTCCCTGGCACAGTGATCAGGAGGAAGCACGAGCTGTTGGGCATGCTTGCCAGACGAAGGAAAAGGACTTGCAAAAAAACCCCCACGTCCTTTGGCCTGAAAGGTTTGGTCTGTTAAGTGGTGAGATGACATAGCAGAACATTTAGGCAGTGCTTTTAAGATGACTCTATGTGCCAAAGCTGGAGCCAGAGCCTTGCTAAATGAAATGCAGGAGCTCAGTGCAATTCTCATGAGGCCGTGATGGTGCTATCAACCTCCCTGACTCTCTGGACCACCTACAAAACACTTTACCGACCCACCAGGCACGTACCACCCACTTTAGGAAGCTGTTGGGAGAGTCTGGCCAGCTGATGGTGGCAATGCCCCCCAGCAGATAGGACTGGTGTGACTGAGCCCTCTGCTCTCTACCCAGCTGTTCATGAGGTAACTCCTTTTGGGTTCCCCTGAAGCCCCCCTTGCCTGCAGTGCCTTGGGGGCCCACAGGATGTATCCCAGCCTGGGAGGCACATGAAGACTGCTCTGGAGCTGATGCAGCTCAGGGGCCACAACAAACCAACCGTGGGGTGACAAAAAGAAGGAACGGGAGTCCAAAACCAAAAAGCAGGCATATCCCTTCACCTGTATCAAGTCAGCTACAGAGAAACTGTAAGCAGTCAGCCCACAGTTTGCTCTGGCAGGCAATGGTGCCACAGGGGGTGGGCAGCAGCAAAGCAAGGCCACCACCCCTGCAGAAGGGGGGCAGCGAGGCCAGGGACGTGCTGTCCCTGCTGCCTCGTTGCAAGAGGTGTTAGCGGGCAACTTCGGCAAAGGCTGGAGCTGCACTTTCTCAGCACAGCTCCAAGGTGTGTGCAGCCATCCCACGCACTCACACACACACACACATGCACACAGTTACGTGATTTCAGCGCAATAAGCGTTTTCCATCCTGAAGAGAAATGAGACCTCCTGCACTGCCGTACATGTGGCATTTCATTCATCAGTTTTTCCAAATGGAAGACTTGTCATATAAACAAAATGAGTGTGTGTGTGTGTGTGTGTGTGTGTGTCATTTTACTGCTTCTGGATGCCCTCCGAGAGAAGCACAGCAGAATGCACACTATTTATCAAAGTCCTCATGGGGTGGAAGGTATTTTTGTTGCATCCCCTAAATATCCTCCATTTCTACTACTTTCTCTGCTCTTAGTGACAGCAAACATTGCTTGACAGAGACCAGAACACCAGAACATGCTCCGTTGTTTTCCCATCTCCAATCTAGCTTTTTTCTTTAAAAAAAAGGTGATATTTTCAAGAGCACTCTTGCTGAATTCAGCCTCCCTCTGCTCACATTTCAATCAGTGGGATTTGAGGCCAGTGCTGAACCTTTTAAAATTCTTACCATGTATTTACATTATTCTTTTACAGGTTTACTTTAAATAATAACTGTGTATAACATACACTGTAGATATGCAATGCATGCTTTCACCTTTCCTGGCACTGAACTTTACAGATAAAGATCCTCCAAAATGCTTGCCTTTGTAAGATGAGCAAATGCCTGATACGTGGGGTTGGTCTCCATTTCATGAAGAAAAGAAGCAAAGGAAAGGAACTGGAGAGAAACCACACTGTACTGGGGAAAAAGGTGATGGAGAAAGGAAACAAGACAATCTGAAGGGTACTGATGAATCTTTGGCTTGTCTATAAAATGCAGCATTTTTGGAAAACACTACTTGAAATAACACGCATTAGAACTTGCAGTGAGATGATCCCTTTCGACCACAGGTATCTGACACGGACATAAGTACGTTTCAGATTACATTAGTTCACTTAAGAGGAAGCTGTTAGAAGTACATCCATATTTGATACAAACTATAGAGCCAGTTTTAGACATAACAGCTGGAACGAGGCAACTTGAATTAATAATGTGCATTTTGAGCTTCAGCTACAGCTGAGGGGCTATCTGAAGAGGGACTGTGTTTTCGGAGTGCTACGGTCTGTCTCACAACAGTACACTACTTTTGAAAACCACTGTGAACCTTAAACACACGTCTCCCAAGAGGCGGTCCCCAGGCTTGCTTGAAGCTGAACTGGTTTCTCACTAGACTATGTGGTTCCCCAAAAGCTCACCAGGATGGGGAATGATGCTGCTGGGCAGATGAGCTGGGAGCAATTGCTACTGGGCCTTCAGATGAGCCAGGGACTTTGGGAGCTGTCTGCATCCCTGTTGAAAGAGCTGGGATATGCCAACAGAATACCTACATTAAGGGGTTTCAAAAAACCTGTTCCAAATAGGAGCGCAACAAATTTTTGAAACGTCAAAACTTACCGCAAACTGGAAACTCATGGTTCCACCTAGTCCTGTCTTCAACCAGGTACACAGTCTGACTTGAGGGGGGAATTTCTGTTGTGCTCTTGAGGAGTGATTTGAGATTTCCAGACCTTCTTCTGCCAGTGGGATTAAGATATCGCTCCTTAAAAGGCCAAGCTAATCACATCAATTGCAACCAACAGAACAAGTGCTGCCACATAAGAAGTCAATAGGCCACCTGCAATTGCTTTGTAGCAACATATCAGTACACCTGCACCATTATTCAGAAGTGGTAATGACTGTCATACCTGGCCTTAATATTGTTACCAAAACACACTCTTACACACGCTATGAAAAAATCACATCAACTCTATGTCTGCCCAGAAAATGACCCAAAGAAAGATGTACAGTTTGCAACCCCCTCAAGTTTCTTGACATACCTTATATATTTTTTCAAACACTCTGAAGTTCCTTTGACCTTCAAATGCCATATATTGATTGCTCAGTGAAGTTAAACCTGCTCCTCTCAGCATCCTCCACCCGTGCTCATCCCTGGCAGAACTTCTATCATCTCTTGTCATCAGCTACATGAGCAACTCTTGAAAGTAAGCCCTCTGTCTGTTTTGCAGCTTATCTCTACATTAGTATTAACTGAATGCAAACATAGATAAAGGAGGGATTTTTATAGACGCCCTATTAACAGAAGCTACTTATGCACTGAGTGCAAGCTTTCTTAAAACAAGCTCTGAAAGGATCATTTCCCCCACCTCACTCTGCTGAAGTGCTGCTAATACTGCTAATTCAGACTAGATGATTTTACCCTTGCTTGAATCCAGCACAAGTTTCATATACTTTTGCAGGGGGATTAAACGGGTTTTAAATGGTGTTTAAAAGACCTTCTCTCAACTCTGCTCAGGGAAAGGTGAATTTTATCCACTGCTGTCTTTTTGGTCCTTGGTTATGTGTATAATCATGGGTTTGGATCTTGTCAAGGTTGCTAGATAGCCTTTGCCAATTTTGTAGCATTCAACATTTTTGGAAAACATTACCTGAGGTAATATATATTGCAAACCCAGACACTTTCTCAATCTTTTCCCCTCCATCTTAATTTAAATACAGTTTTGATTAAAGCTGGTCTTACGTGTTTTTAATTACAAATAAACATCTTGTTCCCTCCTTTGGTACTTTTTTTTCTTTTATTTGAAACTAGATGCTTCTTTTGTTTTCTATTTATGAAACCTTTTACAGAAAATGATTACTTCACATATGGGTCTTCAGTGGCACATAGAGCTTCTGCAGATATTATTTTAATTAGGTTGCTTGGTTCCATTTCATTTTTAAATGGCTGTGGCAGGGACCTTGTGTTGTGATCTGCTGAATGGGAGGGAATGTCTGCTGAGGATTCTTCCCTTCTGAAAGTAGTGTATTAATGACACATTTTCTTAATAAGAGTCCTGTAATCAGAACATGAGAGACACCCAAACCAGCAGAAACATTCATTAATTCCAGAAGCCGCCATTTCTGCATTGCATTTAAATATTATTCCAAAAGGAATTTAACCTTAGCAGTGATTTGGGGTGAAAGAATGTTTATATATTACAGTGAGACATACAGTTAGCCAAATTTATTGTGTCATATACCAGCTGGGTTCCCTATCTATAAAGCTAGTCTTTCCTTAGAAACAAAACCACTGGACCTGTTAGATATAGGGCTGCAGTGCCTTCGAGTAAAGAAACAATTTAGTACAGGACTTTAAAATTGTTACCTGATTATTCTTCAGTTTGCCCTAACCAACACTGAGAACTTAATTGGTGCCTGGCTTTATACAATAGATTGAAATCATTCTAATTTAACACCTGTGAACTCATTACTAAGTCTTTCCAAGCAGAGAAATAAGTGTGTTATTCAACACTTCTGACACAGTGGTGGAATATGATCGCACCGTCTCCATCCAAGCTCTCCAGGATGAGAAGCCTAAAACATTAATTAAAACAAAACCCAGTCATATACCTCATCATACTACTGTAGCTGGAAGATAAAATCCTCCAGGGAGATTGAGAGACTGATCTACAAACTATTAACACAAGTTGTCCTTTCTATGTTCACCAACCAATTGTATTAACGCCCCTTATGGAATTAAAAGCAAGCAAAAAATAGACAGCTCAGAAAGGCATACCTGTTTTTTCAATCTACATGTCATTATTTGCAAAGCAAGAAGAGCATGATAACAGAAATACATTATACTAGTGTTATAATCAGCACTGGATTAGGTTACTGTATACAAATATTGTATTTCTTAATAAGTGCTAGCATACATACAGTAGGTAAAGTAAAAATTCCATTCATTTTCCCTAATATGTCATGAATGGGAGAAGAAAATTACGTTTTTATCACCAGATTTCCTAAGTGTCATCTACTTGCATCTAATCCCAAATAGTCACTATAATAATTTCTTGCTTTTGTGAGCTCACAGCTTTTCAAAATATTTACAATTTGGGCTAATATGGCTCACATTTGGCCTTATCTGATAAGTTGCTTCAGCTAAATCCCTTAAGCCATCTTTAAGCCATGCACAAAAGTGAGTAAATATAGTTTACTACTGTTTTCTGAACAGGGAGAAAGCCCTTGAAACACTGGCAAACATGGTGAGCATTTTTATCGGTGACAGTAAGTGCTCCTGACTTGAAGAAACTACAGTCAGAGTGGTTTAGAAGAGCACACCAAAGAACAGAGTAGAGTATTTCCCAAAGTGTATGGGTATCCACATACAAATGTTGTCTGTCAAATGCACTCAGTAAAAAAAAAAGCAGCTTACTTAAGTATAGGGGGAGGTATGTGCAAACCCACCGGCAGAACACATTTCTCAGACCTATGGGAGAGGTGAGCAAGTCAATCAGCTGCAAAGCAAAGACTTTTTTTCCTGCAAACCAAGTCCCACCTGCCAGTCTCGCTCGCGCTTCTCTGCAGCCCCCGAGGTTCATTTGAACAATCTGATTTGTGCACGAGGCATTATAGATCAAATTTGCCAGTGGTACAGTGTCCTTTATTTATTCTTTACAGAATAAAATAACTACTGAAATGACCTAGAAGTTCCCCTTCTCTCACTCAAAGAAAATGAATTTCTTGGGAATAATGGGCCTGATTCTCATTATCACTAAACCGTGCCTCCCCTCCTTCATCCTGACAGTGAATCTCTTTACAGTGAATGTAATGGAATTTAAATTGCAATTTCTACACTAATTTTAGGGCTCCTTTATCTCCAAAGAGAGATAAAGGGGCCTTACCATAAATAAGAATAAGGCCATATATAGTTCATATTGATCCACCTACTTCCCACCTTTTGTTTTTTCAGGGCATCATGCTTAGGAGAATGCTTTCACAGATTTTTTTTTTTTTAAGTCTGAGCCAGAACTTTCAAAATCAGACCCTCAAAGTATGCAGGGTCTGGTGTTTTTTTGGTTTTGAGCCTGGGCACCCACTGGCCCCCTGAGCTCCTCCCCACTCCAGCTGTGGCACCCCTTGGACCACGCTTCTTCGGTGCAGAAAAGAAAGTCTCAGGCTGTGCTAGATCCACAGAAACTGTCTCCAGCTTAAGAGCAACAAAAGCAGCAGCAAGAGCTGCCAAATTAACAAAAAAAACAGAAATCCCCCAAACATGAGCCCTCTCAGCAATTCTTGCTCTTGGCAAAAACCTCCGAAAGTTTCATTTCACATCCGCAGCAGTCACTGGGTGCGACAAGGAGTCGACAGAAGAACATCAGGTCAGTGCCTATTGATGAGTATTTAGTTTCCCAGTTTTGGTAAAATTGGGCCTGGCCTTCAAACATTAATGTTGCGCAGCAGCAAGTGCTGCCGGTATCGATGTTGGTCCACCACACCGCGCACGCCTTCCTGCAGCCTCATGGAAAATGAAATACAAACTCCACAAATGAAGCCGCCTTTCTGCAGCTCTTCTGGTACTGAACTAGAGTACCAACATGGTCAGCAACGTTTTCCCTGCATCTGCAGCCTGACCACCAGCGAGGGTGGAAATAACCGTCTGATTGGGAATGTGGCCAGTCAGAAATGTCGGAATTGGCTTTTTTTTGTTTGTTTCATTTGCCCCTCCTACTTTGTCCTGTTCTCCTTCTTCCCTTCCACCACCCCCTTAACAAGACATAAAGTGCACCGTTGGATGCAATCTGCCCGCCAAAATGCTAGGACTTCATTTACTAAGTCTATTCCAGAGGACACTGCCGACTGAAATAGAAGTTGTTTTTTTAGATGGTGGTTAAAGACAGTTTTTTTCCCCTAGAGCTTAACATAGGACTTACTGAAGTGTGACCAAAGGCATACGCTTCTCTCCTGCAGCTTGCATCCCTCCTGTCTTCACCAGCTACAGCTTCGTGCCTCCTCTGCCTGATGCCGTGTTTCGGACTACTGGCCCCGAGAAGCAATGCTCCACCTTGGTAGTAGAAGACTGCCACCCTGATTCAGATGGAGGACTCCAAACACGACCACTTCTGCAGCCTTTATTGCCATGTTAAGGAAAACAGCAATTCCTGTCCGCTCCATGTAATGCAAATCCTGTCCTCATGCTCCTGGAAAGGTGCCAGCAGATTCCCTCGGGGCAAAGCTGGGGACTTTTGTATTACCTTCTTCAATATACAAAACAGCTATATTCTGGGTTTACTGCAACGCTTTCTCAGCAAATGGCTCAAGAAATGAATCACTTCCCAACTTCTCTGTTAATTATTTATTTTCATTGTCACTTTTTCTTTAGGAAAAAATGGATGCCCTAAAGAAGGGAATGTCTCATCAAATAACACACAATGCAAAATTCAAACACAGAGACTTATGACTATGGGAGAACATAGATGGGAAACAGTCATGTAAGAGTTTAACAATGATACAGAGTTTAATTCTGCAAGATATCCTAGATTTCTGATGGGAATACTTCACAAATGAAAAACACTTTTCAATTTAAATTAAATTAAATTTCCAATTAAGTCACAGAGAGCTGTACTCCAGCAGGAAAACCTACTAAAAATCACATATTTCTCGGCCATGAATTAAACATTTAGTATAGTTCAGTCTACAGTGACCCAAAATAGGAAGGACAAAAAATACCTTCTGGGTACCCCCCCCCTTCTATTTTAAACCGTATGTTTTATAATGAAATGTTCTGACATTAGTTTAAGCAAGACTTTCTTCATTATACAGAGTTATATCTGTAAAGTTTACTCCAGAAAGCAAATCTGAAAGCTACTTGTGTCATGGAGTTTGATACATTCATAAATATTTAAGATATTTTATGCAATATGCCCATCAAGTGACAGGCCAAAATAGCTCCTAAGACTTTACCATGAATTAAAAATGTGAAAA
>NW_009259707.1:4992089-4994958 GCF_000687185.1 Egretta garzetta | reverse complement strand
AGCTGAATATTTTTGGTTTGTTGTTTCTCCAGAAAAAGAAAGAAGGAATAGTAAATTTATTATACTACAACAATCAAAACAATTTATTTGATTTGAAACTAAATGCTCTGATTTTATGACAATTTTATCCCTTGAAAAAGTAAGAAAATTTTGAAATGAGGGAATCCTTTCACATTAAAAATTTGAAAAGTTTGACTTTGAAATCTTGGAATTAACTGTTTCAACATTTCTCTTTTTTTATTTTCTTCAGTTAAAGCAGTTAGCTCTGTTCATCCCACACCAACAGCTCTGGAGAACCTAATATTCGCAAAAAGAAAATTAACCTAGCTCTATCAAAAATACACCAAACTTTTTTTAAAAAAATCTTGACGCTTATGAGAAATTTACCTTTGCCTTCAGTGGAGCCAGGACTTCTCCTCCCATCTTTATCTACACAATAAAGATAATGTGCCTTTTATAGAAAAGACTGAGAGCAAACCCAGTATGCTGAATTTCTAAGCTACATCGATGTAGATTTTATGCATTATGCACTTTTCTATGATCTGTTATTTTTTGAACCATGGCTCCAGGAGTCACGTAGTTGTGCGAATCATCTGGGAGGAAAAAAAACCCTTGCTATGTGAGGAAAAAAAATCCCTACAAATATCTTGCAGTGGCAATGGAGCTTACAAGATAACCAACACCGTAAGAATGAGCACATCCCGCATGGAGCGGGATACTGGAGGTGAGTCCCAGGGTATTTCTGTGTGCACCTCCAACAGGGACGCGAGGCTGTCTCCTTTATTCTGCTGGATAAATGTGTTGTATTCGCAGGAACGTGGGGCGGTGGGGTGGAGAAGCAGGAGTGCAGCAAATGTCCCACTTTTTCATCACTACCCACGGGGGACTGTTACCAAGCTGCTACTCCGATCAACAGGGTCTGGGCATGGTCTCCTCTCCAAATTCCTGACAGAACACAATTTCTTATCCATTTGGGGTTTGGGGTGTTGAATGCAGGGCATCTTTTTGCCTTATCTTGGCTGACAGCCAGTAAGTTACTAGACAGCAGGAGCTGACATCTATAATACATCTTTAAATCTTTTTTCTGCCTAAATGGGAAGAACATATCTCCCCTGTTTTCACACCAAGTCATCTAGGGGGATCAAAGATTTTGCTGCTTCAAGCGCTTTACATCCCCATGCATTGATCCAAATGCAGCATCAGACCTTTGTTTTTACATGGAATATATCTGAAAACACTTGCCAACACAAAAGCAAATGCATTTTTATGTAATAAGGAAAAGGCATAAAAAGTTGCAACAGACAGCATCCCAGTGAAGATGCCTGAGATGCCTTTTAAGAAAATTTTGTCACTTTGAAGTGTGATTACTTGAAGTACTATTATAGTGTGATTTCACAGTGTAATTAGTATCATATGCACCTCTTCTATTAAAGTACCCTCTGTAACATATGCTGAAGTCATAAGTCATAATTCACTGTATCCCGTTTTCAATTTACTGTGTCAGCAAATTTTAGTGACATAATGCTACAGAGCAACATTTCTGTATATTTATTACTGTAATCACGATAATAAAGTGTGAAGACACCTTGCTAAAACCTATAACCTCTTGTAAATGGTGCTTTTTCTGAGGAAAAAAACCCACTAAGTGAGTAATATGCAATTCACGGCTACAGGCTCAGTGACTACTGTTCAAAAGTACCATAATTATTTAGATATGCAACATGCTTGGCACAGCAGCAATAGAGAACAGAGAGAGAAAGTAAGGGAGACATACTGTAGACATCTACATGTAAGGTTCCCTTGCTGGTCGATGAAGAGGGTTACATGCTTTTAGGGATTTATCTTATTTTAAATGGACGTTTGGGAAGGTCAGATTAATTGCACCTAAAATAGTCTACTTATTTCAACTGAGTGCAACGGGAGCCTTGAGTCACTAGTTCATATGACCATGTTTATATTAGAAACATCTAATGCTAGGTCCATCCAGAAGACAAGAAATGGTCAAAACAAAGAGTCAGAGAAGTCACATTTTAAATGTAACTTCAGTGGGAATTCCAGACCTTCTTCACTTCTCCAGTAACTTTACTGTGACCCTTGCTGCCCTCCCAGCTCTCCTTCTCATGAAAACAAGCACATGACATGGAAACATGCATGTGACATAGACAAGAAGTCAAAAAAATCCTTTTTATATTCCAGTAGCAATATCACCTGGGCTTCCTGACAGGAGATGAAGTACCTTTCTGAAGGAAGTCACACTTAAAGGAAAATACGGAGCACCGGAGAGATTCATAGCTGCGTTCTAACACTTGGGCTAACGGGAACAATATATGCAGCTCAAAAGGGTAAAACTGGCCACGCACAGGCATCTTGGAAAGCTCAGAAAAAGAAAACAAACTAGGAATTTGTAAATTGTAAGATGTGCCATTTATTCCAGTGGTGATGCCCCGCAGTCACCCACCACGAAGGTAGCTGCACTGGCAGCAGTCCGGCTGTGATGAGCCCTGCCATGGTACGATTTACCCACCACTGGATAAAGCACTATGTCTTCTTGCCTATCCGCTACATGTTTATACTGTTACAGTTCCTTACCAGAATCCACTGTATAATCCTCTTTCTCTTTTTTTTTTTTCTTTTTTAGTAAACAACTAAATCTGTGGACAGGATTTCCTGACAACCAACCCATTCTACTCCTGCCCGTACATCAATTCCCAGTGTCCCCGTCGCCAGGATATTTAAGCATATTCTTCTACTGAGAAACAAGCCATCAGTCAACTCCTATTTACAGATTTACTACTTCAGATGATAGCTTAACTTTGAGATACCCTCCATTTATAAGTAAGGTAAAGTTTACTTGCAGCCTCTCGTTTTC